>NW_027052486.1:0-5000 GCF_036321145.2 Pelmatolapia mariae | reverse complement strand
TGCTCAGCAGCACTTTGCTATGTACTTCCTCGTGCATATGGTACGACAGCTTTTCTCCGTGCCCCTGGTACTCTGCTCAGCAGCACTTTGCTATGTACTTCCTCGTGCATATGGTACGACAGCTTTTCTCCGTGCCCCTGGTACTCTGCTCAGCAGCACTTTGCTATGTACTTCCTCGTGCATATGGTACGACAACTTTTCTCCGTGCCCCTGGTACTCTGCTCAGCAGCACTTTGCCACACACACACTCCTCGTGCATATGGTACGACAACTTTTCTCCGTGCCCCTGGTACACTGCTCAGAAACACTTTGCCACACACACACTCCTCGTGCATATGGTACGACAATGTTTCTACATGCCCCTGGTACACTGCTCAGAAACACTTTGCCACACACACACTCCTCGTGCATATGGTACGACAATGTTTCTACATGCCCCTGGTACTCTGCTCAGAAACACTTTGCCACACACACACACTCCTCGTGCATATGGTACGACAGCTTTTCTCCGTGCCCCTGGTACTCTGCTCAGCAGCACTTTGCTATGTACTTCCTCGTGCATATGGTACGACAACTTTTCTCCGTGCCCCTGGTACTCTGCTCAGAAACACTTTGCCACACACACACACTCCTCGTGCATATGGTACGACAATGTTTCTACAAGCCCCTGGTACTCTGCTCAGCAGCACTTTGCTATGTACTTCCTCGTGCATATGGTACGACAACTTTTCTCCGTGCCCCTGGTACTCTGCTCAGAAACACTTTGCCACACACACACACTCCTCGTGCATATGGTACGACAACTTTTCTCCGTGCCCCTGGTACTCTGCTCAGCAGCACTTTGCTATGTACTTCCTCGTGCATATGGTACGACAACTTTTCTCCGTGCCCCTGGTACTCTGCTCAGAAACACTTTGCCACACACACACACTCCTCGTGCATATGGTACGACAACTTTTCTCCGTGCCCCTGGTACTCTGCTCAGCAGCACTTTGCTATGTACTTCCTCGTGCATATGGTACGACAACTTTTCTCCGTGCCCCTGGTACTCTGCTCAGAAACACTTTGCCACACACACACACTCCTCGTGCATATGGTACGACAATGTTTCTACATGCCCCTGGTACTCTGCTCAGCAGCACTTTGCTATGTACTTCCCGTGCATATGGTACGACAGCTTTTCCACAAGCCCCTGGTACACTGCGCAGAAACACTTATGCCACGTCGGCTGTACGCGCTCTCCTCGCTAGCTAGTTGCTGATCTCCCCCACCTCCAGGGGGCCCCGGGGACCACCATCACATCTCCCTGTCTCCCTTACCGCTGAACAAGATGCATGCTGCTCCACTGGCCCTGCTGCTGTTGTGTCTCCATTTGGCCGAGGGGGTGAGTCGGCCTCCTCTCTCCTTTACGGTCGAAAAAGATGTGCTGCTGGCGCACTGGCCCTGCTGATGTGCTGTCTCCATTTGGCCGAGGTGGTGAGTCGGCCTCCTCTCTCCTTTACGGTCGAAAAAGATGTGCTGCTGGCGCACTGGCCCTGCTGATGTGCTGTCTCCATTTGGCCGAGGTGGTGAGTCGGCCTCCTCTCTCCTTTACGGTCGAAAAAGATGTGCTGCTGGACAGGCCTCGTGCATATGGTACGACAGCTTTTCTCCGTGCCCCTGGTACTCTGCTCAGCAGCACTTTGCTATGTACTTCCTCGTGCATATGGTACGACAGCTTTTCTCCGTGCCCCTGGTACTCTGCTCAGCAGCACTTTGCTATGTACTTCCTCGTGCATATGGTACGACAGCTTTTCTCCGTGCCCCTGGTACTCTGCTCAGCAGCACTTTGCTATGTACTTCCTCGTGCATATGGTACGACAACTTTTCTCCGTGCCCCTGGTACTCTGCTCAGCAGCACTTTGCCACACACACACTCCTCGTGCATATGGTACGACAACTTTTCTCCGTGCCCCTGGTACACTGCTCAGAAACACTTTGCCACACACACACTCCTCGTGCATATGGTACGACAATGTTTCTACATGCCCCTGGTACACTGCTCAGAAACACTTTGCCACACACACACTCCTCGTGCATATGGTACGACAATGTTTCTACATGCCCCTGGTACTCTGCTCAGAAACACTTTGCCACACACACACACTCCTCGTGCATATGGTACGACAGCTTTTCTCCGTGCCCCTGGTACTCTGCTCAGCAGCACTTTGCTATGTACTTCCTCGTGCATATGGTACGACAACTTTTCTCCGTGCCCCTGGTACTCTGCTCAGAAACACTTTGCCACACACACACACTCCTCGTGCATATGGTACGACAATGTTTCTACAAGCCCCTGGTACTCTGCTCAGCAGCACTTTGCTATGTACTTCCTCGTGCATATGGTACGACAACTTTTCTCCGTGCCCCTGGTACTCTGCTCAGAAACACTTTGCCACACACACACACTCCTCGTGCATATGGTACGACAACTTTTCTCCGTGCCCCTGGTACTCTGCTCAGCAGCACTTTGCTATGTACTTCCTCGTGCATATGGTACGACAACTTTTCTCCGTGCCCCTGGTACTCTGCTCAGAAACACTTTGCCACACACACACACTCCTCGTGCATATGGTACGACAACTTTTCTCCGTGCCCCTGGTACTCTGCTCAGCAGCACTTTGCTATGTACTTCCTCGTGCATATGGTACGACAACTTTTCTCCGTGCCCCTGGTACTCTGCTCAGAAACACTTTGCCACACACACACACTCCTCGTGCATATGGTACGACAATGTTTCTACATGCCCCTGGTACTCTGCTCAGCAGCACTTTGCTATGTACTTCCCGTGCATATGGTACGACAGCTTTTCCACAAGCCCCTGGTACACTGCGCAGAAACACTTATGCCACGTCGGCTGTACGCGCTCTCCTCGCTAGCTAGTTGCTGATCTCCCCCACCTCCAGGGGGCCCCGGGGACCACCATCACATCTCCCTGTCTCCCTTACCGCTGAACAAGATGCATGCTGCTCCACTGGCCCTGCTGCTGTTGTGTCTCCATTTGGCCGAGGGGGTGAGTCGGCCTCCTCTCTCCTTTACGGTCGAAAAAGATGTGCTGCTGGCGCACTGGCCCTGCTGATGTGCTGTCTCCATTTGGCCGAGGTGGTGAGTCGGCCTCCTCTCTCCTTTACGGTCGAAAAAGATGTGCTGCTGGCGCACTGGCCCTGCTGATGTGCTGTCTCCATTTGGCCGAGGTGGTGAGTCGGCCTCCTCTCTCCTTTACGGTCGAAAAAGATGTGCTGCTGGCGCACTGGCCCTGCTGAATCCCTCTCTCCATTTGGCCGAGGGGGTGAGTCGGCCTCCTCTCTCCTTTACGGTCGAAAAAGATGTGCTGCTGGCGCACTGGCCCTGCTGAGTTCCTCTCTCCATTTGGCCGAGGGGGTGAGTCGGCCTCCCCTCTCCTTTACGGTCGAAAAAGATGTGCTGCTGGCGCACTGGCCCTGCTGAGTTCCTCTCTCCATTTGGCCGAGGGGGTGAGTCGGCCTCCTCTCTCCTTTACGGTCGAAAAAGATGTGCTGCTGGCGCACTGGCCCTGCTGAATCCCTCTCTCCATTTGGCCGAGGGGGTGAGTCGGCCTCCTCTCTCCTTTACGGTCGAAAAAGATGTGCTGCTGGCGCACTGGCCCTGCTGATGTGCTGTCTCCATTTGGCCGAGGTGGTGAGTCGGCCTCCTCTCTCCTTTACGGTCGAAAAAGATGTGCTGCTGGCGCACTGGCCCTGCTGAATCCCTCTCTCCATTTGGCCGAGGGGGTGAGTCGGCCTCCTCTCTCCTTTACGGTCGAAAAAGATGTGCTGCTGGCGCACTGGCCCTGCTGATGTGCTGTCTCCATTTGGCCGAGGTGGTGAGTCGGCCTCCTCTCTCCTTTACGGTCGAAAAAGATGTGCTGCTGGTGCACTGGCCCTGCTGATATTCTCTCTCCATTTGGCCCAGGGAGTGAGTCGGCCTCCTGCCTCCTTTACGGTCGAAAAAGATGTGCTGCTGCTGCTGCTGCTGCTGCTGCTGCTGCTGCTGCACTGGCCCTGCTGCTACCACATAGCCAGCATGGACCTCGACCTCCAGCAGGCCCCGGGGAGGCACATCCTCCCCTGCTCTACTCCCCCAGTAGCTTTCCTTTCCTGCAGTTACCCAGTACCACATAGCCAGCATGGACCTTGACCTCCAGCAGGCCCCGGGGAGGCACATCCTCCCCTGCTCTACTCCCCCAGTAGCTTTCCTTTCCTGCAGTTACCCTGTACCACATATCCAGCATGGACCTTGACCTCCAGCAGGCCCCGGGGAGGCACATCCTCCCCTGCTCTACTCCCCCAGTAGCTTTCCTTTCCTGCAGTTACCCCGTACCACATAGCCAGCATGGACCTTGACCTCCAGCAGGCCCCGGGGAGGCACATCCTCCCCTGCTCTACTCCCCCAGTAGCTTTCCTTTCCTGCAGTTACCCCGTACCACATAGCCAGCATGGACCTCGACCTCCAGCAGGCCCCGGGGAGGCACATCCTCCCCTGCTCTACTCCCCCAGTAGCTTTCCTTTCCTGCAGTTACCCTGTACCACATATCCAGCATGGACCTTGACCTCCAGCAGGCCCTGGGGAGGCACATCCTCCCCTGCTCTACTCCCCCAGTAGCTTTCCTTTCCTGCAGTTACCCTGTACCACATAGCCAGCATGGACCTCGACCTCCAGCAGGCCCCGGGGAGGCACATGCTCCCCTGCTCTACTCCCCCAGTAGCTTTCCTTTCCTGCAGTTACCCAGTACCACATATCCAGCATGGACCTTGACCTCCAGCAGGCCCCGGGGAGGCACATCCTCCCCTGCTCTACTCCCCCAGTAGCTTTCCTTTCCTGCAGTTACCCAGTACCACATAGCCAGCATGGACCTTGACCTCCAGCAGGCCCCGGGAACCCACACTTAAGCCCCCTCCCAGTAACAAAGCAAAACAACACTGGCAAAATCCTCGTGCCCCTGG
>NW_027052485.1:0-36034 GCF_036321145.2 Pelmatolapia mariae | reverse complement strand
TATTAAAATGGATATAAATAAAGAATACTTACACTATAATGTTATTTAGAAGTGTAATGCAAAAAATTGGATTTTTACGCCTATTATGAATTTTACTGGAATACAAATACAAATACTTTTCCCCCCTCAACAGATACAAATACTGGCTGCTTTGCACATCGCTACTCAGTATACACCGTGTGAGTAGAGCACTTATTTGCCCTCCTGAGTCAGTTGACTGTTTGCCAGAATTGCTTTGAGGCAAAGCAGAAGTCTTTTTCAATTGCCTGACTGAGCTCTTCCCTAGGGATGGGTATCGTTTAGGTTTTATCCCATACCAGTACCAAACCGGTACTTTTGAAACGGTGCCGGTGCTTAAACGGTGCACGAACTGGTGCTTAAAGAATGGGGAACACAAACTTTGTCCAAAAACCTCTCATGTTTAACTGTTTTCCACTTTTTCTTTGGTCATTTTAGCCTTTTTGGCCAGGGTGAAGGGAGTATCTGCCATCAAACAACAAGACAGCTGCATGTAACTACGACAGTGTTTGCTAGTTCATCTTACATGCATTAATGTAATAACGTGGTTAGCCTACTCAACGTCAAATACACACGAACAACATTAAGCTACTCACGCATAGAAGAACGGCTGCTGCTGC
Organism: Pelmatolapia mariae; assembly: GCF_036321145.2. Classification (NCBI taxonomy): domain Eukaryota; kingdom Metazoa; phylum Chordata; class Actinopteri; order Cichliformes; family Cichlidae; genus Pelmatolapia; species Pelmatolapia mariae. The sequence continues at coordinate 35,396 of NW_027052485.1, read as the reverse complement.
CTTCATCATCGTTATCATTTCTGCTACACTGGCAGGGCTAGGTGCCAGGACTCTCCTCTTCGGGTTCTTGGGGGATGTTGCTAACTCCGGGTCTGATAACAGGACCCGGAGTTAGCAAGACTGGGACAGAGGCCCCTACACCTGCACTGTCTACAGCGGGGAGGGAAACATCCTGATGAGGAAACAAGTGGACCTGAAAGTTGCAGGTCAGTGCTGCAGTGTGTGTGTGTGTGTGTGTGTGTGTGTGTGTGTGTGTGTGTGTGTATACCAAGTTTCATGGGATCTGCTTGAACTTCATTTTCATATTATATAAAGCAGTGGTTCCCTGGTGGTGAGTAGGGATGGGTATCATTTAGGTTTTATTCGGTACCAGTACCAAACTGGTACTTTTGAAATGGTGCCGGTGCTTAAACGGTGCTTAAAGAATGGAGAACACAAACTTTTTCAAAAACCTCTCATGTTAGCTGTTTTTTTTGTTTGTTTTGTAAAAAGATAACAATGTTAGTCCATTGTTCGTCCAGAACAAGAATTTGTTCACTCCACTTCCGTCTGCTGCAGGCACGGATTATTACAATTTAAGGTCCTACATAGGTTCCATCTGTCTAAATTGAAGGTTTCAAGGATTTTTCCAAGAGCAGACTCAAGATGTGATCGATGCGGCCAGAATTCTGCCTCATTGTCACATATGTTTTGGACATGTCCTAATATTGCCATCTACTGGTGTAAAATATTTAAAACTACAGTCAAATACTTAAATAATAAACAAGTTTGTGTTTTGAGTTTTATAACATTGCTTGCAAGATGCCTTATACTTCTAAACTGGAAAAATAAAGCCCCCCCAACTCACTCTGCTTTGTTAAGAGACACAATTTGAGAAAAAAATTTTTTTTTTTTTGAGAGATAATGTTAAACAGTTTTACCTAATTTGGCAACCCTTTATAGACTGCTTTAATAAGTAAAACATATCGGCTTCAAGATTATATACATTGGTTTGGGCAGGTGTATTGTTCTTTTTTGGGGGGGGGGTCTTCTTCTCTCCCCTCCTTTGTATATACTTATTTGGGCATCTAAATGTACATGTACAGACATAGATATATGATCGTTTACATTATGGTCATTATATTTTATGTAAAAAAGGAGGGGAAGGGGAAGGAGAGGGAAGGAGGGGGAAAAAAAAAAGCATGTATTTAGTGCATGTGTTTTTCTAAAACATATGGGTTGTACAGCATTTCTTTCCTGAACTGAACAGCCAGGTTGTGTTTTTTATTTTTTATTTTTGCAGGGTGTTTGTTTCTAGGAAATAAAGCTTTGTTAAACAATGCAAACAGTAATTTCCATTCCATATTTTTGTGATAAAATGAATATTGTTGGATGAAACTATGCCTTTAATGTAAATCCCTGCCTGATATGTCTGAAATGTACAGAGTGGCAATGTAATAAATATGTACAGTGGCAATAAAAAAGAATAAATAACAATGTTAGCCTTTTCTGCTGCTACAGGATGTGAGTGAAGTTGGTCCTCGCCCACCTTCTTCAAATCCAACAAAAGTGGTATCAAACGTTTGTGTTACGTTTGTGCTGCAAAAATTTTCGTTTGTGCTGCTATCATTTTAAACATATTAATAAAAATTTCTAGAGGTCAACAGAGGTCAACCAGCCCCCCCACTAAAGGTTGATTCTGTTCATCTGGACATTTTCAGTTAGAGAAATGTTTCGTCACTCATCCAAGTGACTTCTTCAGTCTCAGCTGACTGCAGGTTTCCCCAATCTTATAAACAGTACATTTGCATAGTGAAGGAAACCAGCCCACTGAAGGAACAATGTCCTGGGGGTTTAGTTCCATGATTGTTAGTATGCAAATTCTTATGACCATTGATCAATGACACCTAATCAAAGTCTAGTGATCAATGGCCATGAGTACCATTCACACAAAGTGGGGAATGGCTACAATCACAGCATTGTAGGATGGCAAAAGATGTACCCTTGGCCCCCCTTCTCGATTCAGAGATGGTCAGCATCCTGACAGCCCGATGGACGAAGCTCTTTCTCAGTCTCTCTCTCTCTCAGCTAGCTATATCCAACTTTTTCATCCAAACTAAAAAAGTACACACAGATAAAAAACTAAATACAACAACAAAAACAACATGACAGAAATATTAAATGAAGGAAGAAAAATTGAAAAATATTACAAAATTAGCTACATTTACAATTCATAATGTCAGGATATCACACATATTTACTAGTGTCTTAAAGAAATATCCACACGCCACAACCAAGACGGGGGTCGTACCCCGTACATATGGATTATATTATGCTGTGTAGAGATAGTCTCGATATGCTAGAGAACTTTAATATTTAATGTGCTAAACGAGGCCTGGTAAGTCTGACATGCAGCTCTATGGTTTGTTGCACCTTCTTTGAGGATTGCATGGTCTGAATTTGGGGAAGTGGCAGCCGTCATTTCTTGTGAATAATTTCTCACTGTAAGTAACTAATGTGTATTTATATAGTGCTTTTGTTTTTCTGCCACTGTAAATAAGAATGCGTTCTTTTCTTGATTAGATAAAGGTTACTCTGACTCACTGCTCCACCTTGTGGCTGAAATTGCTATTACATAGAAGTGCAGCTAAGCCCCAGGTCCAACTTCTATTTTTTTTTTTTTAATTTGTTCGTCTTTTGATAATTAAACTCTAATTACTTATGTCTGTAGTTGTAGATGGTTGGTGGTTATTAAACACAAGAAGTACTGCACTGACTTGAACATCCTGTCAGTGTTTAAAATATAAGATTACATTTTGCTGCTCTATAAGTTGTGATATAAAGTTGCAGAAATCTCTGTTATATTCAAGGATTACTAACAAAGACTAGTATTTCCCCGGTGAACAAAAAGATTAAAATGTAACTGGGATAAAACTATAGAGTACTAAGATTCCTCACATCATGTTCACCAGGGAGGACAAAGGATAACTGTTTGCTGAGGTGAGCACTATATGCAGTCCGCCTTTGTTTTTGCGTCTTCGTTCACTTTGAAATAGTTCCACACGGCTCACTTGTCTCGCCTGGCCTTCTCCCAGCTCCGAGCTGCAGCCGGGGCCTGGGGGCGGGCACTCGGCGCCTGTGATTAACCCCTTACATGCCGCTCAAACATAGACAGGTCTCAGACCGTGGTATCAGTCCCCAGTATCAGGGGACTTTTAACGAGTACTTTAGAAAATGTGGTATCGAGGCCGATAGAATTTTAAAGCTTGGGTGAAATGGGGTCAATGCAGTTCTTAAGCATGCATGCAAATATTCATTAGTCAGCTGTGAGCGAGTCTTTCCCATTCATCTTTAAATGCCAGTTTTTCACTTCAGAAAGCACACAGCCCCACTCCACTGTTGGCCAATGCCCTCAACGACTTTTACTGCCGGTTTGATGAGACATCAAGCAGCTTTCACAATTCAATAGAGAATTCCCCAACAATAGAGACACTTTGGTCACTCATGGTAAATGGTAAATGGACTAATTCTTATATAGCGCTTTTCTACTCTCCCAGAGTACTCAAAGCACTCTATACAACACACCACATTCACCCAGTCACACCCATTCTCACAAGCAATACCTCTATACTGAGTGCTTTCTAACTACACTCACACACATTCATACTCCGATGGATGCATCGGAGAGCAACTTGGGGTTAGTATCTTGCCCAAGGATACTTGGCATGCAGACTGGAGGAGCCTGGGATCAAACCTCCAACCTTGCGATCAGTAGGTGACCTGCTCTACCTCCTGAGCTACAGCCACCCCATCCCCCCACCTTCCCCACTCCCCCCACAACAAAGCAATTAATGCTATGAAAGACTTCACCCGCAGGAGCAACCTCCTCACTTCACACCTATGAGGATTTCACACCACCTTCTCCCACTACAACCCTTCATATTGATGAAGCAGATGTGAGGACGCAGTTTAACCCTTTAGAAATACTAAAGAACCAATTCAATTCAATTCAATTGTATCTATATAGCGCCAAATCACAAGAAAAGTAGCCTCAAGGCGCTTTATATTGTACAGTAGATACAGAGAAAAGCCCAACAATCATATGACCCCCTATGAGCAAGCACTTTGGCGACAGTTCGAAGGAAAAACTCCCTTTTAACAGGAAGAAACCTCCGGCAGAAGCAGGCTCAGGGAGGGGCGGGGCCATCTGCTGCGACCGGTTGGGGTGAGAGAAGGAAAACAGAATAAAGACATGCTGTGGAAGAGAGACAGAGATTAATAACAGATATGATTCAATGCAGAGAGGTCTATTAACACATAGTGAGTGAGAAAGGTGACTGGAAAGGAAAAACTCCTCGTGTGTCATAGTGGTCTGATCAGACAATATATTTACCCTTCTGTGCCATTTCATGTTTAGGTCAGTTATGTTTGTTTAGGTCAGTTATATTTCTTTGTGCAGTCATTTGGTTTGTTAAGTTTGCAGTTCTTTGCCTGAGTTCAGTTTTGTTTCTTTGACATTTTTATGATCTTAATATTAATTACTTTTATAAATATAATATTTGGGTTAAATGAATGAAAACTTTGTTTTTCTAATAATTCTTGTGACTCCTTCTTCTTTTTCAACTTGGTTCATCACACAGCCCTAAATATTTGTTTAATGTCCTGGTCAAATATTACTCCAAGGTGTTACTGGAGGCCAAGGTAATGCCATCCAGAGCAAGTATCTGGTTAGATACCATATTTCTAGGTATTTTATGGCCAAGTATAATCAGCAGCATACAGTTAGTTGTCACCCAGGTCTTTATATCAAGCTCTGCTGTGTTCAAGCTATTAATTACTGCGCGCAGGAGAGCCAAAACACACATCAAACATTAAAGTTCAGTTATGCCAGCTTGAACCTTGGGATGCCTCAGCTTCTCTTTTATATCCCCCACACTCAACTCTCTGCATCAGGAAGCTCCTGCCACTGGTCACCCTGGGAGTTTCGCCCTTCTACACCCTAAGGCTGTGTCCCAATTCAGGGTATGCACGCTTGAAGTATGCACACTACGCGTACTACATACGGTGCGTACTACAAGTACGGGAAGTGCGGAAGTGAGAGGCTTGTGAAATGGGACGGTCTAGCCTTCATCGCGCTGTTCAGGTTGCCTAGCAACCATGATACTAACTGCGAGAAATGTTTCATACAGCTTTGTTTGACAGAAATGAAGGAGAAAAAATGTTTTGTTGTTCATTCATTTTTGTCATGACATCACTTTGATTAGTTGAGACCACAGGACCTCATTCCTGTACTGAACAGTCATTTCAAGATTAGTTAGTAAATAATAATTAGCTAATGTTGTTCATGAGACTAAAATCATCTCACTGTGGTAATGTTAATATAATATGGACAATATTATATGTATTGTCAGATATTATATATATATATATATATATATATATATATATATATATATATATATGAGCTTGAACTCTGGGTCAAAGATGCAAGTTGCAGTTATTTATATTTCCTATCACCTTAAATCTTCACTCAGAGACAAGTATCTCTGACAGTGTATATACAGATGTATTATATATAAGAGACAAACATTGTTCTTTCAATATGTTGGCATTACTAAATTTGGCTCAATGCTTACATATATGTGTAAAAACAAAATGTACGAGCTGTGATAACTGTTTCTGATAGAATGAAGATCAGACTGATATATGAAATATTCCTTTATTGGGTGAGAAAATCAGACCATGTCATAACTGCTTTAAGTCATACAGAATAGATATCAGAGCCTTAAACAGGCTGACTTCTGCTAAATGGGTCAAACTGGGTAGAAAGTAAACAAACACATAACATCCTTATAGAATATGATGTAACACTATAGATCAACTTCCCTCAGAATATATAAAGCATATAAACAATTACAGCAACATGATGCAACAAACACAGCAGTGCTACTAATCCAAAATACTCAAAGCTTCATAGAACTGAAACAAACATTTATTTTTAGCTCCATTCTGCTGCTGATACATACTTTAGGTTTCTGAATATTAAACTTGTTGCTGCCTTTCATAGTGTGTAACTTGAAGGCCCTGAGTACTTTCTCCCACACTGAAAACACTGGAATGATAACATTATTTGAACATTACCTAATAAGACTGATTCAGGACAGACAATTAGTTATGTTAAACTTTCCTAGCAGTCCTTCACAAACAGGGAACAGTCTGTCTATTCTCTCCATCTGTCAGCTGCTGCTGGCTCTTCCTCCTCCTCTTCCTCACACACTGCTGAGTTTGTCCTGGTGGATCATCAGGGGTGCAAAGCCTCACAGATGATGTGCAGCAGTGGGTCCCTCAGTCTGTCCTCACTCTGGACACTTGCAGTCGTCACACATGGAAATCAAATGTGTGATAAGCTGCAGGATTCAAACACAAGTGTAACTTATAAACACATGTTCATACTTTTATTCCAGAATCAGAGAGAAAGAAACAGAGAGAGAGTGCAGGACAGACAGACAGGTGACAGTCTCAGGTGTACACACTGCTACAAAACAGCACAAGAGAAGGAGGATTTAGTGTTTGTGTTATTACGAGTGCTAAACAAGAAGAGTTCCAGATGGTCCAGTGGACACATGTGTGACTCCTGTGATTAAAGCATCTTTCTTTCAGCTTAACGAGTGAACCGTCAGCTCGTTCAAACACACGTTAAAGTCCGTTTGGCTCGACACCACCGAACAGAGGCAGCAATATAACACAGCTAACATTAACAGTGCAGTGAATCCTGCTTGTGCCGTGATATTCAGGACTGCAAACCGAGCAGCATCACTGACTTTCAGCTTGTTGTGTTTGTGGATATATGACTGACTTTAATTATCCACAAAATCATCACATTCTCTGTAAGATTAAGGTCGACTATAAGTAGAGACTTTAAAACCAAGTTACCGCTGAAAGTACAAACATCACTAATGTCACATAACTTTGCCGACATGTGGCCAACAGTAATGTTTTAATGTTCTTAAACATTTGCACATAAATAAGTGACATAATATTCAGTACTTACTTTTGACAGTTCACTCTTCGGCCACCCCCTTCTGCCGTATTTTGCGGCAAAATTATCCACACCCACCGCCGCGCTATGGATTGTGGGATATATGGGGCCACGAAGCGTGCACCGGACCACGCTTGATATTTGGGGAAATCGACGGCGCATTTGGAGTACACTTTGAATTGGGACAGTGGCGGTGACGTAATCGCACTTGAAATGCGTACTTCAAGCGTGCACCCTGAATTGGGACACAGCCAAATAGTCGCACTTTCTGCTGTGGTTCAGATGTTCAGCGTGTTGCTTTGTTTCTCACATGTTGGCTCCACGGTCTCTGCTGCTGTGGGCTGATGTCATGCAGCAATACAGCTGCTGAACATCTGGCCTTGTTTTGCTCCATCAGCAGATATTTGACTTTTAGATCACATGATATTTGCATGCGACCTTCAAACACATGTGGAGAATTCATTATTTCTTTGAGAGATTTTTTAGTAAATAACAGAAAAAAGAAAGTAAGAGAAAAGCAAAACTTTAATTCTATAAAAGAGTAAAAATTCCACACACATGTAACTCACCACTGTGTGAACATCACAGGGGAGAAATCGTTTTTCTGAGTCAGAGATGAGTGTCAGTAACACAAAAGTCAAACTCAGTGTCATGCAGTGACTTTTACACAACCAGATCAGATGAACCAACTCACACTAAAACATGCATCTTGCTGCACTCTTTACACTTATTTCTTTTCTTTCTGCTCTTTTATATATTTTGTGAAACCACAAAAAAATATTTTATATCACAGCAATTTTTCTCAAACTGCTGCATCACAGCTTTCATGCTCTGACCTGCATGTGAAATGAGATAAAAGCTCTTTATTAGTAACTTTTACAACTTCTGGCAGGTTAATGTCTGAACTTTGGAGTGAAACACACCCTTAGTTACAAGAAATAACACCACTGTCTGTAACAAAGTGAATCCACCTTAACACCACCTGTGTGTGTGTGACTGCATTACACTCCCACTGCTGGGAACCTGAACAAGAACCAGAACAAAGTCTAAAATAGAAGCTGACAAACAGCTGCACCACCGAGTGACACTTTATTTTATAAACTTCACAACAGGTTTCATGTTGTGACCTGTGGAGGTGAAAAGACCAAAACCTGTTTTACAGTTTTTGAGCTACAGGCAGGATTGAAACACACCTTAGTTAAAAGTGAAACAACAACATTTGTCTCCTCCCCTCACGTCACTCAAATGTGACAAACCAGGAAACAGGAAGTTCTTCGTCCTCAGTAAAGAGAGATGCACAGACGATCAGACTGAGTTCAGACCAAACTAGCAGCTTCCTCTGAGTGAGTCCAGCTACAGGAGAGAAAAGTGGAAAACTCCAACACTGCTGCTTCAAGCTGCTGACGCTCCACACACTGAATGTGAGTTTGAGCCAAAACACGACTCAAAGGAAGTTTCAGTGAAGGTCGTAGAGGAGGGAGGGGAGCCAGGACTGACTGTACTTCCTGTCTGCTGTTTTCAGCTTCACTCACAGACTCAATGGCTTCCAGATCAGAGGAGGATCTCTGCTGTCCGGTCTGTCAGGAGGTCTTCAGAGATCCTGTTATTCTGTCATGTAGCCACAGCTTCTGTAAAGACTGTCTGAAGAGATGGTGGAGAGAGAGAACAACACACGAGTGTCCAGTTTGTAAGAGAAGATCTTCAAAGAATGAACCACTTTCAAATCTGGCTTTAAAGAACCTGTGTGAGTCGTTCTTACAGGAGAGAGATCAGAGAGCTTCAGAGACTCTCTGCAGTCTGCACTCTGAGAAACTCAAACTCTTCTGTCTGGACCATCAGCAGCCAGTGTGTGTCGTCTGCAGAGACTCTGAAAAACACACCAATCACAGATTCAGACCCATCGATGAAGCTGCACAACAACACAAGAAGGAACTTCAGGAAACTCTGGAGCCCTTAAAGAAGAAGTTAAAGGTTTGTGAAGAAGTTCAAGTGAAGTTTGATCAAACAGCAGAACACATTAAGGTCCAGGCCCGACACACAGAGAGGCAGATTAAGGAGCAGTTTAAGAAGCTTCACCAGTTTCTAGCAGAGGAAGAGGAGGCCAGGCTGGCTGCACTGAGGGAGGAAGAGGAGCAGAAGAGTGGGATGATGAAGGAGAAGATGGAGGCTCTGAGCAGAGAGATAGCAGCTCTTTCAGACGCAGTCAGAGCCACAGAGGAGGAGCTGAGAGCTGAAGACGTCTCATTCCTGCACAACTACAAGGCTGCAGTGGAAAGAGTCCAGCGCTGCCCCCTGCTGGATGATCCACAGCTGCCCTCAGGAGCTCTGATAGACCAGGCCAAACACCTGGGCAACCTGACCTTCAACATCTGGAACAACATGAAGGACATGGTCTCCTACACTCCTCTCATTCTGGACCCAAACACTGCTCATCCAAACCTCATCCTGTCTGAAGATCTGACCAGTGTGAGATATGGAGGAGAGAGGCAGCAGCTTCCTGATAATCCAGAGAGGTTTGATCGTTTCTATTCTGTCCTGGGCTCTGAGGGCTTTAACTCAGGGACTCACAGCTGGGATGTTGATGTTGGAGAAAGTACAGGGTGGTTCCTGGGTGTGTTAGCAGAGTCTGTGCAGAGGAAGGGAAGCATAAAGTCTGGATTGTGGGGAATATTGTTCTATGAAGGTAAATACTCAGCATGTTCACCATCAGCTCCTCTCACTGGTCTCTCAGTGCAGAAGAAGCTGAAGAGGATCAGAGTTAATCTGGACTGGAACAGAGGAAAGCTGTCGTTCTCTGATCCTGATACTAACACACACATACACACCTTCACACACACTTTCACTCACAGGATGTTTCCATATATTCAAACTTTGGGTAAAGTGAAGGTGTGTCCGTTGAAGGTGTCAGTAGCTGTGTCCCAAAATGTCGGCTGCATCTTTTGGAGGACCCGGGCTTCGCGGTATATGTGACCCGGCTCCTCCGCAGAGCAAGAAGGCCGGAAGTGCGAGGTTGTGAAATGGGAAGGTCTAGCTTTCAGCTTTGCGTCACCGCTGTCTTGGTGGAGTTTAATAAACTCGGCCGTCTGCTCCTTGCTATCTAAAATATAACAGGCATAAATTCTCAACAGTCTCAAACTTCTGTTTAATCAGTTTTCTGTTTAATGTTTATTCAGCTGTGTGAAAATCCCGGATGAACCCACCCGATGGATTAATAAAGTTTTATTTAATCTAATAACTTTGATATCAGCCAAACCGATTTACTCCGGAAAAAAGAAAACACAGAAAAAGGCAAACAATTACAGTTTAATGTTATCCAAGTGACTTAAATATCATGTTAAACCCGAGTAGCGAAAGAGCGAGGGTCTGAAAACAATGAAGCCGGGAGTCCGCTGCTCTCGCCGGCTGGAGTAACCATTGAACCCCCCAGCTTGCTATGGAGCGGGTGGGTAACAGACGTCTCCGAAAACGTCAGGACACTTTTGCAAATATACTATGTCTTGATAAACCAAGCAGATATTTGTAATTTACAGAGCAACTAACTCACCTGAAAATAAGTTAAAAGTTTATTTTGCGACCCAGAAAGATTAATAAGACTCACTTTAAAACTTAGTAGCGGCCGCTATTGTTGGCGGCTGAAATTTGGCTGGGCAACGCTATGAATTCTAGGATATGGTGGGCCACGAAGGACAGACCCGACCCATCCTTCAAATATGGGGAAATGAAGGACGCATTTGTTGGCCGCATTTAAAGGAGTCGACGAATTGGGACAGCCTTCGTCACCTGGCTGTGACGTAATCGGCCTTCAAATGCAGCCTCCGGAGGATGCAGCCGACGTTTTGGGACACAGCTACAGTCAGTGGAGCAGATGAGTTGAGGATGATGATGTTTCTAATGTTGTTTCCTGTCAGTGAATTGAAGCTGTTAAACTGCAGCTGTCCTCCTGCTGCCTCGTTGTTCCAAAGCTCTTTGTTTCTCTTTTAGTTCTCACTGTTTCTTTCTGTTTCTGCTGTCCACCTTTTCACATGGAAAATCATTTCACTGTTTCTCACTGAATGACTCCCCAAACTAGATTTGAAATTCTATCAAGTTTCTAATCATTACAAGTGATTCATGTTTCTATTTGATGTGTGTAAATGGAGATGATTTAGTTTGCTGGGATATGGACTGACATGTGTTGAATGGGAGGAGCAGTTTGTTGTTGTCTTCTTGTCTGTTTATGACAACAATAAATATGTTGTTGAAACAATGATTCATGTTTAACTCCATATATGAAATGTTTCTGATCTTTGAATTCTGTTTGATTAAAGACTTTCTTCATGACACAAATGAGATTTCAGTGTATTAATAGAACTAAATAAGCTCAGAGTTGAAAGGCTGGAGTATTATGTACGTGCTTCACTGTCAGTATCTTCAGGGGGATTCAAAGGGAAACATCAAACTGCTGTAATGAGATAAACTAGTTGGGCTGAACACACTTATCTGTAGTTTGTCTCCATCCAGGATCATCAGAATATAATGAACATGTGTGAAGAGCCAAAAAATGCTGCTCCCCTCTCAGCATGATGAGCTCCAGCCTTTGTTAACAGGACAACAGGAAACATGAGACAACTTTCAGAGACAGTAACCAACTGTGGCCACAAGATGGCAGCAGCTGATCTGAGATCCTTTATTGGACAGAACGACTCTATGACGTCATCAGAGAGACGGCCTTCACTTTGATAGATCTGACGTCATGTCTGCACTGCGATGATGAAAGCTGATAAACACATTGTTATTGATCCATGAAATCACCTCTGTCCTCTCAAGTGTAGCTGTTTACAGAGCTAAAGAAGTCCTTCATCATCAAAACAGAAAAACACGTATTTTCTGTATTAAGTGACGTCATCCTCACTCTAACCTCTTACATACATTCTGTTCAGTTTTCCTGCTGTAAGAAATAAACTGTGTGCAAATATAAATGCAGGGAAACATCCATTAATCACATGTGAGCCGTTTGTTTCTGACTCACATTAAATGAGGCTTCAGGTGTAAATACCTCAGAAGTGTTTCTGAGTTCAGTAGAACCAGACCCAGTTGTAGAATTAAAGAAATTATTTTACTGCTGTTGTTCATATTACCATGGTATTAATCACACAATCTCCAAGTAGGGATAGTGCATTTAGATGTTTAAACATATGGACACCCAATTAAGCTTTTATTGCCGGTCCAGTAAGGACCACTTTAGACTGTTGAGTTGAATTTATAATTTTAAAGGCCTTTTGAATGTGTTTATATTCTTACACTGAATCTGCACAGACTTCAGTGAGTGAGAGACTGAGTTGCAGGGAGACAGGAAACACAGGCTTGTGCAGAGCATGCTTTGTAAAAGTGAAACCGAAAGCAGAGTCTGAGTGCAAGTATTTTTAGCAGGTTATTTTATTATGCATCTATATCTTTCATTAAGCTTTGATTAAGCTTTTAGGGGTTGTATTACATTGAAACCTTTGTTTTATACATTTTACATATAAGTCAAGATCAGTACACACAGGATGGCCTTAGCCTGGTTGCCTAAGTTGAGGTTAGACATACATACACATATAGTTAGAGAGGTCAAATAAGGTGCAGAGCGAGGGCAACATAGCACACACACACCCAGCAGTAGACTCATTTAGTAGGGGAAAGTTTAAGCCTGTTTTGCTAGGGTTGCAGTTTTTAGGTTGTGTACGTGACTGTTTGAGAAGCAGGTGCAGGATGTTCCAGAGACAAGCGACGGGGAAGCACCTGGGTTCGAGCCGAAGATAATGTTTTTTACACTGTGTCAAAAGTTAACTGAACAGTTGTGGTTTTGATTTAACGTATGCTGCATTGAATCTGCCTGACAACAGGAGAGGGGCTGTACTGTTTCACCCCTATAAAAACCTTTGTTCTGATGTTTGTAAGTCAGTCCAACACTGAATCTGCACCGTGTTGGGGCTCCACATGTGTATCCATTAAAATGTCGTCTAATTGCACCCGGCAGGATCAGTGGTCATTATTTTGGTCTTCCTCCTCAATTTCTGAACCCTTAACATTTGGGGACTTCGTCTGGTGAAAGGGGGAATTTTGGAGGTGCAGACAGAGAGATCCGGGGTCCGTGGTGATTAGACGGGCAGACGCTAATCAGTAGTGAAAGTGAGGAGGCATTCCCCGGGGCATTTAAAGGTAAGACACTGCCTGTTGAAATATATTTCCAAAAGGTGTCACATTGGGTATGTCAAAATTAAAAGCCTAATCACTGAAATTACTGGTGAATGTCTATTTCAATTTTGGTGAAAATTAAATGAAATTGACATTAATATAATGAAAGTAATAAAGTACAGTATTGAGAGAATTAAAAGTGGTTGGAGCCACTGAGATAATTAAAACGGTTGGAGCCGTTGAGACAATTAAAGCAGTTGGAGCTGCTAATTTAGTGTGGTAGGGAATTTGGTCATTTTGTGGGTTGGAGCCCGACTGATCATTGACTGTATTCTGTGATGGTCATTTTGTGGGTTGGAGCCCCTCTGTCCACAAGGATAGGTCGGCCTGAATCTTACTCCTGTTTGGGAGTGTAGATTGTGGGTTTAAATTACTCTACATTTTTTAGAACGCCAGCGGCGTCTGGTAGGAAGCGCATTTTTCTCCTTGGTAACGCTTGCGCCTGGGCAGGACGCTGACCCTTGAAGAACAAGAGAGCAAATGAAAATAAGAAGAACACTGAAAGATCAAAACAGAGAAGAAACAGACTGTGTTTGCTGGAAGTTTGAAGCCCGAACAGGACAGTGTGAAGAGAGGGACCAAGGTCAGGTGAACCAGGACAAGTTTGACTGCAAGTATATAGGATATGATTGGGTTGAAATTGAAGGCTGGACTCATGATGGTTTAGGGATGTCCACCACGTCACAACAAAGAGGTAAATAATACAAAAGGTAAAAGTAATGAAGGAGAATAAGTGACAATTATACTAATGAATAGAAAACACACATGCACAAATTGTTACAGGTGAAATTATTTTGGAATGAATCAGAAGTGAGATAGTTTGAATCCAGAACTCAGAGAAAAGATCCAGGAAGTAAAACTGATTACAATTTAAGATGCAATGAAGAAACAGCTTACACTTAGTGTATATTGACATGAATACATAAAAATGCAAGGAAGAATACAATGAAGGCATGCAACGAAGAAAACAGCTTACACTGCATTTACATGACCACAAAACGCAAGGAAGAACACGCTTACATACATGACATAATTGGTATTGCTGATCGGAGAGAGAGAAATGGGACATTTAAGCACGGATGATAATAATGAAAATGTTTTAGTTTTGTTATTTTTAGGAGCGAAGCAGACCTGGACCAATTCTCCACACTGTAAAATGTAATTCTAGCTGTTTGTTATTTCAACATATTATTCTATATCAGTTTGACGATAGATGACTGAAGTTGTTGTTATAACATAGAATTACAAGTTAAAAACGTCCCAATTACACCAAAAAAAGCTAACTTGAAAACTCATGTCCAGCTAAATCAGAAACTTATGTGAACTTGACGATGCGGGTAAGTTGAGCACAGCAGGATTCAAAACTGCCTCACGTGACTGCTACCGAGGTGCATCATGGGGAATTGGCGGTTAACGACATGCTCACTTTACTTGTCGTCTTCTTTGGAATATGCTTTCAAGGTGAGTAACATTGGTTATAACTATAAGGAAAGAGAGCTACAAAAGTTGGAACATGTTTTGAATTTATGGCATGACGTGTGTTTTTCTCTTTTACCAAAATGTTTGCTTTAGCTAATGTAACTTTAGCCGACAAGGTCCAGCTTGTGTGTCATGACCAAACTTGACCTAATAAACTGACACATGGCCTTTTTTATGGGTTTAATGTGGCGCTGAGCAAATCACAAGTATTGTTCCGCTAGCTTTAAGGTTGTGCACTCACCCTGTTGCGATATTAGCAAGCTAACTCAGCTAATTAATAAAGCTTATTTCATATTGTCTCTGTACTTGTAAATTTCTTTCAAGTTCACAGGCTGTTGTATTTTGGTGGAAGTTCATTTTGGCAATATTTCCAATAACTGGCTGGGTTCAAAAAGAACTTTTTGGCAGGACTCGGATGCTTGTTGTCATCTGTTTATCCCTATGTAATCACTTAAGGTGTTATTAACTGCTGCATGCTAAGCTGCAAGAGTGCACTGAGGACAGAGACAAAATATGGTCTACAAACCAGCATTATATTAGTTTTTATCAGATAGTCCTCCAGTGTGCTTATTTTTTGCTTTAATTATATTGTGCAGTTATTTGTTACCCTGAAATGCTTTATGCTTAACAACAGCTCACTATTTTGACTTATTTTTGAACTCTTGTGATCAGTATGACTAGATTGTGTGAGTTTCCATACTAAACGAGCTGTAGTGATAAAATAATTGGCATCAGAGACACTGATTTTTGGCATGGTATACTGCAGAAGTTTTTTTTTTTTTTGCATAATTTACCTTTTAATTAAACTGCATTCTCTGTATTGTAACAAAACTAACATTGTTTATATGTCAGAAAATTAGCAAACATGAATAAATGGCGAAAACAATATAATTATAACATATATTTTTATTTTACTTATTTTAGGTCTGTGAAGCCAAACTTGATGCTGGGGATTTATTTTTGTCAGTGGAGTCAAATGGTAAGTTACAATTTGTGCATTTTGTCATACTGGAAACACCTCAGATTATATTGTAATTTAATAGCTCTGTAGAACAAATGATATAAAGATTGTAGTGTCAGGGTACTTCTTAAGAAGTAATATGGCACTATTGATGATCACATGCAGGTGGCATAAACTAAATATTCAGACGTGTTACCAACAAATGATTCATTAACAAAAGCAATGGAGCAGACTGTTTAGGTTCTTGTGGTTGTAATAACATCCATAACTGCAAGTTTGTCATTAATTTATTTTCACAGGTCTAGATGATCACATCTGTCTTTGTCATTTAAATGAGGTGGACTTGCAAACTTTGCGCTCTTTGGGGTAAATTGCTGTCCACTACATATACACAGAATCTGCACAGTATTTCAGATCTAAAAAGGGAGTATGTAATGGACTTGCTGGCTTTAATGTAAAAAGCCTGTTGTGTAACTTTAATGAGGCAGTTGGACTAAAACAGTATTGCTCATCAAGGTAAACATCTGAGGAATAAGGAAACTGTTACTTGTCCTTTTACTCAGTGTTCTTTTAATCGCACGTTTACTAAAGTTTTACATTACATAAGTCATTTTCACAATCATTCTACTTTAAAAGATTTCAAGACAGAGCTTATTGTTCTCTGAACTTCCTTGTTCGGTGAACGGCAGGTAAAGTGCATCTTTTTGTTTGTTTGCTTTTGTGTGTTTGTGTTTTCTCTAATGGGCCTCAGATGACTGTTTGCTTAAATTTGGGTCTCAAAGAATCTTTTTTTAATTCTGCCTGTACTCTCCACCCCTCTTCTTCTATTGCTCAGGTTGAAGCAGAATTTGCCCGTCTTACATCTGTTGACCTGAAAGGGTTCCTTTTTGCTGTGCTTGACCATTATGGAGAGGTTCGTGGAGCTGTACAAAATCAAGAGCGGCATAGAAAGGCTAACTAGGCTCATAAGATGCTTCGGAGATGATGTAAGTGTTCAACTGCGAAATCTAATCCTTTGTTTAAGTTTTAGGTTATCCAGTTCAACTGATGAACTCATTGAAAGAAAGCTGATAAGTAAAGTCTGTCATCATATTTCACAACTGGACATTTAGTGTGGTAACTTTTACAGAATCTATGTATATTGGTGGTAGGTTGGATATCATATTCTACTTGAATGTCCTGATAAGCCTGATTCAAAATCTCCAATGATAATCATATATTGATGGAATTATGCATCAAAAAGCTGTGAATTTGGAGCTGTCTACATGCTTCATAAACACTGTTTAAAAAGTGTTTTTGTTTTCTTTTTGACTTCTTTGACCAGAGCCCTACACAAAGGAAGAGGACAGAGGACCTCATTTTCTAAAGGAAGATCCCTCACACACTTTCAAGACTGTGAAGGTTAGCATTGTTTCTTTTAGTAAATTTAATAATGACAGCACCACAGTGGATTTTAAATTAAAAAGTACATGTGTACTTTTTCCTCACCAAATGTATTATTACAAGATCTTTGACACTGGATTTGGTCTGGGTTTCAGAGAAACTAACTGGCAAGCTAGCATTGATATTATTAGTGTCTTGTGTTTATTCATGTCTTCACCAGGGTCTTTGACATTTCGCTGCTGTACTGTTCACTTCAGCTTTACGTTTGATTTCTCACATTGTATATTGTAATGGCAGAGATATTAGGATATTTAAGGGGCTGCAGTGGCTGCTACAGCTGTGGGGGGCAATACTTTGGTGAAATGTCCTGGACCCTGGAAAAGAGACTGTGTAGACTGGGTAAGCAATTAAAGGTTACTGGCCGAGAGTCATTGGGCAGCTGGGTAAAGGTGGATGTTGATATTCAGTGCCAATTATGCAACCTGTTCAGCCATGTCTATATGCTCTTTTTTCATGCTGTTAATATAGGGGGAAAAAATAAACTTTAATCAATAAACTGATTAAAGAAGCATTGTCTATGGAGCCATAATCTGATCCTGTAGTGTAGCTGCAGTTTGCACATTTCATGTATTCTCAGCCAGATTTGGTTTAGAGCACAGCCAATATTTAGCATAAGTAGATTTAAATTCACACACTGGTGATGGCAAGCTACATTGTAGCCACAGCCACCCTGGGGCGCACTGACAGAGGCGAGGCTGCCGGACACTGGCACCACCGGGCCCTCTGACCACCACCAGTAGGCAACAGGTGAAGTGTCTTGCCCAAGGACACAACGACTGAAACTGTCGGAGCCAGGGCTCGAACCGGCAACCTTCCAATTATAAGACGAACTGTCAACTCTTGAGTCACGATTCAGTCATCCACCCATGTGTGTGAATGACTGAATGTGTAAAGCACTTTGGAGTCCTTAGGGGACTAGTAAAGCACTATACAAATACAGGCCATTTACCATTTAAATTGAAAATTTTGTTTGAATTCTGCAATTGAAGACATGCTCAGTTATTTATGAACATGGTCTTTGTTTAAAGCAAGAAATGGATTTGTAACATGGGGGTGCATATCTCATTCTGAAAAAACTTTAACAACTAATAAGTGTTACCCAAAGCCAATCACCATCATCCAAAGCATCAGTATGGCTCTTCTTTGGAAAGACATGAATTGTTAAGCACACGGGATATTGTGTAATTGTAATTGTGTAATTTTTTTTTTTTTTTTGTCTTTGAACCCTTTTATAGCCGACAGGTATTGAAGACACGTTTTCTAAGAGGATGAAAGTTGGCATTGCGATGGTGAAAGAAGAAGACATCGATGTGTTGGTTGTCCTTGAGGCGGCAGTAATCCTGTCTAATCTGAGGGATGTCTCAAGTGCCATTTCCATGCTGATGGGCCTTCTTTTTGCCCTCAACATAGACTATCCAAAGGAACTTAAGGACATCTTTGAAGTCATTCAGAACATCCTAATGAACATTGGTGGAAGGCAGTGCATCTCACTAGTGCATGGTCTAAGAAACAGACTCTTGCAGAAAGCCATGCAGAACTGTAATTGTATGATCCTTAGTGTTAAGGACAGTTTTTATTTTACTGTTTGTTTTTTTATTCTTGCAAGTTCTCATTCTCACTTTTGTATGTCACTAAATGACTACACTTTACATTCCAGATTAGACAATTACTCATTTGTTCATGGTTTAAGAAACTTATGTGAACAACAATATAATGCTGGACTTTGCAGATGCTTATCTCATGCAAGTCAGTAGTTTTTCCTTTGTTTTGCAATTGAGCAGACTCAAACTAATGTTTCTGAAATATCCATATTATCAAATGTTTCAGAAGCATGCACTCATTTTCAGAGATATTGGTTCTGTGGAATTTGTTGCAATTGTAAACGAAGACAAATACAAGAGTTTGATGTCTTAGTTATTATAAACTGATCTTTACTGTCACTTATCAAAGGTTTTGTACTATTTTAATATTTCAAGTTTTATGCTAACAGGTGTGACTGAGCACAATGAAGTTTAAAAATTTTGTAAATGTAAAGAATAACTTTTCTAAAATAGCAAGTGTCCCATTGATACATTACATTAATGCAGACTTTATGTTGTTACTTCACAAGAATCACTACTGCTCCTAGAGTATTGGTCAGAATTTCATCTTCACCCAAACTGGGCTCAAGACCAAGTTCAAATTTATTGTTTCACAGGGAGCAGCCTTTGAGTTTTGATGGATTGTGAGCCTGATGAGCTACGTCACTGATTTTTCTGTTTCTCAGATGACTAAGATGGCACAATAAATGGTGAATGTTGGGTGCTCATGAGTAATTGTCTTGTCATGTTCTTAAAACAAACTTTCTGTATGAAATGATCAGATAGACTTTAATGGAATCTGTGGGGTTTTATTTTTTTTCTGTAAACAACAGAAAAATTAATTTAAAGGAATGTAGATATTTAAACCTGAGATCTAAGATAAACCTAACAGGTAGTTTTGCTGAAATGGATGTTAGAAAGCCAAAAAAAAACAAAACAAAACTTAAGATGTTTAATACACATTTTTCTTTACATCCAGTCAATCAACTCTGATAATTAAAATGAAACTGATTTACAAGTTCACTCAGCTACCTTAAGGAGCTCAGTTAATTAATAAACTTAAATCAACTTAGCTAACAGATTATGTTAGTTAAGCTAAAATAGATTCCTAAGTTAAAAGAACTACTAAAGTATTTGAATTAACTAAAAAACCCAAGTCAACTGAACTAGGACAAGAGTTTAAACAATAGATTATTTTAATTTAGCTGAAAGGGTTTTCCCAAGTAAAAATGACAATTAAAGGAGTTGAACTGACTAACAAATCTCAGTCAACTAAACTAAGACGAAAGTTTAGACAACATGTGATTTTTCATTAAGATAACAATTGGTTGTGTTATAAGAACAAACTCTATTTCTTGACTTAACTTAAAATTTTAAGGCAGCCCTTTACCTCATATTTTTAAGTTGAAACAACAAGTTATATTTTACAGTGCAGATGCAGCAGTCGGAAGAAATTATAGGTTAACATCAATGGATATGTTAAGGCAAATTTCTGGTTGAATTGTTCACAGCATGATGTGTCCAGGAACCTGAAAGCAAGCCCTAACTGCTGGCTGAAGACCAGGAGGGCTGTTATTTAAGGTGGGAAATCGAAAAGTTTGGGTTAGTAATTTAGGGGAAGGAGAAAAACTGACTGTTTAAAGTGGAGAATTGTGAAGGAGTCTGAAATACTGCAAAGCAACATATGCAAAACCATACATACAAACAGAAAATGCATTAATCTTAAGAAGACAAAGACAAGCTCATGAGGATTAATGCGTAGACATTGATCAAACTTGGCTAAGAACACAAACACATGCAATTTAATCAGCTTGCTAATTGTATGAGTGATATAGTGGTGTGAATGTGTAATAAAATAGACTTAAAAGTTTGAAGTTGACTCAAAAGAAGCTGCATGACAAGGGAGTGAGCTCTGGAAGAGAAAAATGATTAAAATAGTTTTCATAAGAGTGAATTAGGAGTGCTCTTGCACTGAGTGATCAGAACCAGTGATTATGATAGAAAGAAAATTAAAATAATTGAACAAGGTGTTAAGGTTTAAACAGGCATTTCTCTTGTCACAGCAACTTGTTGAGATATGACTCAGTATGCAAATTAGCTGGAGTGAGTGGTGACAAAGACACTTCCTGTGCGCGTGTGTGACGGAGGTGTTCAGTTGTGGAAACGGAGCAGTGACTGAGGAGGATTATTTTGCGACAAATATAAGGGTAAAGTAACAGGATAATTGATTACGGTGGTCAGGTCTGTTCAGAGAAATTTATAATTTAGTGATGATACGTTGTTGTAATGGGCTTATATCTTAGGCTGAGTCTGAGCCTGAGACATTGTTGTGTGCAGAACGGTGCAGCTTGTGATGAGGTACGTTGCATACGGTGCATTGGACGGGTGACATTTGGGATTGGTTAAGATTTGTGAGGTTGTTGTTTTTATTTTAATAGAAGGAGTTTTAATAAACATGGACATGTCGAAAAGGGCCCATAGCTTTTGTAGTAGTGCACTCAGAGAAAACCTGTCAGGTGATTTTGTTTTGTACTTTGATGAGCTAATAATCAGCTCTCTTTTTCTCATTTTTGTTTTGAAGCAGGCCTGGAGAAGAGTGAACATGACAGCGCTGACAAAATTCTTGGGAGGATAAAATATAAGGTGGGCTTCTCCGGATTATAATTGGCTGAGGAGAGGGCTACTTGTGGGGACCTGATTGGCTGTGAGTCTCTGTCTAAAAGGATTGTAGCGATTCAATCCAGTTAAAAGCCTAAAGGACTATTTTCCTAAAAAGTAAAACGAAATAAAACAAATGATTGAGCTCAGTTTGCTGATGTGGAGGGTCTCATTATTTGCGTGGAAGGCTCGATATCAGCAAACATCATGTGTGAATGCGTGTGAATGAATGTGAGTGACTGGACCAAGGTGGGGGTGAATAAATGTGGACAAAGAAACACATGTTTCCTATTTTGCTGCTATTTCTGCTGCTATTTTTTATAATCTATTTGTTTGATAATTGTGCTGTTTGGGGGTTTCTTTCTTATAACACAGATTGGATCATAAGGGGGTAAACGGAGTATGAAATGGGAAGTTCAAATTAATACACAGGTTTTGTTTCCAGGAAGTTCCAAGGATGGAGGCTCAGGGGGAAGCCAGGAGTCTGTAAATGTTTGTCATGGTGATTAAACTGATTTCATTCCTGAATACAGGTTTCAGGCTCGGAGCAGAGGAGGATCGCTGAGCTGTTCTGAGAGATGATATGACTAGCTTTTTTCCTTTTAATTTTATAAGTTTGGATGAAGCGTTTTGAGTTTTTGCCACATGAGATGTGTCAAAAAAGAGAGGGATTTAAGCTATATTTGGTTTAATTTTTGTTAATTTGTTTAATTTGAAATGGGTTGTAGGATGATTTTATAATTATGGGTTTTTGTGATAATTTAGATATGGTAAAACTGAGGCAGGAATTGTTATTTTCATGGTTAGGTTAAAGGAGTAAAATGAACTGTATTCTGTTCAGAAGATAAAGGGTGTCCATAAGAAGTTGTACACCAAACTGAAAGGGAAACTGTGGGAATAAAAGATATGCTTAGATAATTTGGGGAAAACTAGTGAAGATTTTAGGAGTAGAAAATGTTTGATTTATTTTTATTTTTAGGATAAGTGGTTATAATTCAGGCTTACACATACAGATATTACATTGATTTATTGCTAGGGTAGAGGACAGAGCATATTAAGAGAGTGTTAAAAGTGTCACTGACTCAAATGAATAATATTGGAGATTATATATCTAGAAATGATTTTTTCTTACACATTGCGATCGTGCTCATTAACAGAGTTGATGTTCAGTCCATCTAAGGTCATAAGCTTCGACAAGCGTGATGTCTCAGTCGATATATTGCGGGGGACTTGGAGCAACAGAAGGATAAACAGCATTCACGCTTACAAAAACACATGAGTTAAACATAGGCGAGGCCAAGGGCCTGGAATTCCTTTAGCTACTATCTGAATTTGAGTTGGTTCAATAACAAGTAACAGAAAGGAAGAACAGAATAGGAGGTTGCAGGCAACTAAAATGAGTCTTATTACATAAAATGCAGTTACAGAATAACAAATGCTTGTTGAAGTGACGAAGTTTTTGCTTTAATACAGAAGTAAAGAGGAGAAAGCTTAGATATTGTGGTTGAGCCTGATAAAGTATAAATTAGAATGTATTATTACATTAAGAGCAGCAAAATGAAATAAAATGTTATACCAAGAACCGAAATAACACAGGAAATGTGACTTGAGATCAGAGGTACATGCAGCTGCGACAGGACAGGATGTTGATGATCAGATAAGGGAGAATAGGGCGAGCAACCGGAGACATATGCAGAACTGTGAAAGCAGCGCTTTAAGAGTATTAGAAATGATGAGTAAGGTTGAATAATATATAGAAATAAAAGTCAAGAACCGAATACGTAATTAGGTACATGTTCTGAGTGATATTAAGTTGAATCAGGGTTGAATGAAGAGAACAAGAGAGGGACCCAGAAAAGGAGCAGAGACCACTTAAGCAGGAAGTGTTTCAAGTGGGAGCTGGCCTTTTATTACTGGACCACCTAGATGACATGAAGTTGTCTGGTTTGCTGAGCCAGAGGACGCCTAGAGAGGGTCAGAGCGGGAACAATGACCCTAAGGTCCATGACGTCATGGGTGGACAGGGAAGCAGCTGAATGGGCCGAGGAGTGACCCGACACAATGTATGGCGACCTCTGGTGTGCCAGAGGTCGAGAGAGGGAATTGTAGAATTAAAGAAATTATTTTACTGCTATTGTTCATATTACCATGGTATTAATCACATAATCTCCAAGTAGGGATAGTGCATTTAGATGTTCAAACATATGGACACCCAATTAAGCTTTTATTGCTGGTCCAGTAAGGACCACGTTAGACTGTTGAGTTGAATTTATGATTTTAAAGGCCTTTTGAATGTGTTTATATTCTTACACTGAATCTGCACAGACTTCAGTGAGTGAGAGACTGAGTTGCAGGCTGACAGGAAACCGTGGGTTTGCAGAGTGTGCAGGGCAGGAAGTGAAACCGAAAGCAGAGTCTGAGTGCAAGTATTTTTAGCAGGTTATTTTATTATGCATTTATATCTTTGATTAAGCTTTGATTAAGTTTTAAGCAGTTGTATTAGATTGAAATATTTGTTTTATATATATTACATATAAGTCAAGATCAGTACACACAGGATGGCCTTAGCCTGGTTGCCTAAGTTGAGGTTAGACATACATACACATATAGTTAGAGAGGTCAAATAAGGTGCAGACCGAGGGCAACATAGCACACACACACCCAGCAGTAGACTCATTTAGTAGGGGAAAGTTTAAGCCTGTTTTGCTAGGGTTGCAGTTTTTAGGTGGTGTACGTGACTGTTTGAAAAGCAGGTGCAGGATGTTCCAGAGACAAGCGACGGCGAAGGCGTGATGAGGGGAAGCACCTGGGTTCGAGCCGAAGATAATGTTCTTTTAAACTGTGTCAAAAGTTAACTGAACAGTTGTGGTTTTGATTTGACGTATGCTGCATTGAATCTGCCTGACAACAGGAGAGGGGCTGTACTGTTTCACCCCTATAAAAACCTTTGTTCTGATGTTTGCAAGTCAGTCCAACACTGAATCTGTACCGTGTTGGGGCTCCACATGTGTATCCATTAAAATGTCGTCTAATTGCACCCGGCAGGATCAGTGGTCATTATTTTGGTCTTCCTCCTCAATTTCTGAACCCTTAACAATGGTCAGGCTCCCTCTGCTTCACTTATTGGCGTGCCGGGTACCCCCCTTCGCATCGACAATTGACGTGCAGGGTCCTCTTAGGCTGCGTTCACACTGCAGGTCTTAATGTCCATTCTGATTTTTTGATCAAACACGATTTTTTTGTCTGACAGCAAACGCGCTCTAGTGTGAACGCTCAAAGCGCCCGCGTGCTCAAAAGAATCACACACAACCTGCTCTGTTTAGACCCAGACCAAACAGTATTGTTTGACTGATGGCCGTTAATATAGAGACTTGTTTCGGACTTTACATTTCCTAATTTTGCTTTAAGTTAAAAAGTTATTTTGTTATTTACATTTGGCCTAATAATGATTCTTATTGCTTTAAAGGGTAGTTGCAGATTTCTGTCAGAATCTGCAGATTATACAGTACAAATAAAATGTTCACGTTTCTCCAACATTGTCTTCCCAACAGTTTCACCGGATGGCCAGGAAGCGTTGATGATGTCTTCTCGGGCGCTTCTCCGGCACTGATAATTGGTGTCTGTCTTGTGTCAGTGACGTAAAAGACGGATTTAATGCCACATGACCATCAAACATAGTCGCTTTCTAAAACATCAGATATGTATCGGATTCAGTAGCACATACAAATGTGACCCAGATCTGATTTGAAAATATCGGATTTGTGCTGTTCACACTGTCATACCATGATCGGATATGAGTCGCATAGGGTCAAAAAAGTCAGACTGATGCGCTTTCACCTGCAGTGTGAACGTAGACCGACTGAACTGTTGAATACTATAGAGCTGACTGACGACAAGAGATTGCTGTGGAAGAGTCTGTTGTCTGTATATTTCTATATTTCCAAAATGACACAGTAGTGACCAGAGGTGGGTAGGAACGAGTTACATTTACTTGAGTACGTTTTTGAAAAAAATTTACTTTCAAAGTACCTTTATTGCACCATACTTTTTACTTGTACTTGAGTACATTTGTGAAGAAGAAACGGTACTTTTACTCTGCTACATTTGACGATGTTTGACTCGTTACTTTCTTTTTAAATAATTAATTTAACACGTTAGATAATGTTACTAATAATAGATCATGTCGCCAGTGGAGTTTCCTGCAACTCTTTCACCAGCAGATGTAGCCATGCGGTCACATGACCAGGTATGAACTGTGGCGGGCAGATTACTTGTATTTGCTTAATTGTTTACTAAATGTTTGAGGTGTGAAATAAACCACAATGGAGCAAAACATGGTATAGTGTGGTTGGAGGATGTGTTTGTGCGCACGAGGGGGGCGGGCAAATTTTTCTTGTAAAACAAAGGGGACCCAGCAAAAAAAGTTTGGGAACCACTGGTTTAAACGATGTTAGGACAGAAATATTAGCTTCTGTCATGACTGATGAAGTTACTAGTTAATAAAGTTTCCATTAAAGTGATTAATCGCAGTGTGAACAAAGCCTGGCTCCTTTAATCCTGCATGACAAACCTCAGGATGCAGGTTCTTATTACTCTTTCCTGCTGTCACACCTGTGAGTCAGCTAGAAACTTACAGTGACGTGGACATCATGCAAAGACTGCCAGACTCTGTAATACTGCAAATGATCAGTGACTCAGGTTAACACTAAACTTTAAACAGTACCTCTGTGTCTCTGTGTGTGCTGAACATCTAGGATCCGCGACAGCAGGGCAACATTTTTACAGCTTGATATATATCGGTTCTCTTTTATTTTACACTTAACAAAGCAAAAAATAGCAGCAAGTATTAAAGGTGTTTATGATTGAATCTAAACTTAGTGCTGCTGTCATGCATTCAGATATATAACTGAAGAAAATAATAATTACAAAACAGTGTGGAAAATTTAATTATCAAACAAATATATTTTGAATATATATTGAATCCTGTTCTAAAGCATAAACTAGCATTAAAAATGTCTCAGTACATTCCGGTATGTCACACACAAAAGAAAAAAAAAATCAGGGAATGCAAGTTTTGCTTTTTCTTTCTGTTGTCAACACTTCAGCTTAAGTGAGCTCACATTCAGTGTGTTTAGCCAAACCCAAACCCCCAGGCAGACGCCCACAGATCACTTTTAAACACAGAAATGTGCGCTCATTTCATTCATAGTTTTCAAACCGGTTGATTTGCTTTCTGTCAACAGAAGACTGCATAAGTCAGGCCTTTATGGTCATATAGCTGCTAAGAAACCAAAACCAAGGAAAAGCAACAAACAGAAGAGATTTGTTTGGGCTAAGAAACACAAAGTGGAAATCTGTGCTTTGGTCTGATGAGTCCATCTCTGGTTCCACCTGACGTGTCTTTGTGCCACACAGAAAGGGGAAACAGATGGTCTCTACATGCATGGTTCCAGCACAGTCTGGATATCAGCGATTCCAAACGTCCTCTTCATGTAACCCCTTCCACTTAGATTATTTGTGTAGTAGCATTGCAACAGTACCCTGTTCTCATTGTTTGCTCACTCACACCTTCTTGTTCCAGTAGCCCACACCTGACCCGGACCTGGTTAACCCGTTTTATGTCCGAGCCAGTATGGGTTATGTTTTCTATGTGATGTGATGACATTTTATTTAAGTCATAATTTAGCCGCAGAGGTATGTCTGATATGTTGAACTTGAAACAGTGTTTCAGTGTTGAGCTGAAATATGGTCAGAATGAATCTAATTGTAGGCATGTCACAGGTTAGTCTGGTTAGACTGTCACACTGACAGCACAGCACAAACACACTGACATCCACTCTGAGTGCAGACAATATAAAATGTGTCCTGTAGTTGCGGGTAAGACCATCCTCGCATCACAGGAAAGTGTGAGTAAAGAAAAGTAAGAGCAGCAATATTTACCTAACAGTTTAATGTTGGCGAAATTATGAACACAGATCAGCGCAGACACCTGCATTGTTCTTTAGCATGGTAGTCACCAGGTAAAGGGCGATCGTGGTTCAAGAGTTGGGAGGTCGCCTTATAATCGGAAGGTTGCAGGTTCGAGCCCCGCCTTGGACAGTCTGGGTCGCTGTGTCCTTGGGTAAGATACTTCACCTACTGGTGGTGGTCAGAGGGCCCTGTGGTGCCAGTGTCCGGCAGCCCCAGGGTAGCTGTGGCTACAATGTAGCTGCCATCACCAATGGGTGGATGTGTAAAGCGCTTTGGGGGCCTTAGGGACTAGTAAAGCGCTATACAGGCCATTTTAAAGTCACATGCTATTATTTTGTTTAAAACAAAGTGTCAGCAGACTCAAGCGCTGTTTTAACAAGCACAGCTCATTTAAAGATAAAATATTGTTCATTTCCTGACTTGTCAGTCATGGGTCCTAAAATATAGCAAGTCTGCCGTACACCTGCTGGACTAACACCATATAATCTGCAGTACCTGTTTATCTGAAACACCAGCAGTTCTTAGCAGCATATTTGAATTAAGAGACACACTATCAATTTGTGATAAACAATTGTCAGTGTAGCAATGCTAACAGTGTAGAAGGTCGCTGAGAGGCTAAATTGAGCTAAATTGTCACGCAGTGGACATGAATGGCAGGAAACATCACTTTGAAATCAGTCCGTGATGAAAGAGTGATGAGAATAGAACTCAAAGAGACAGTCAGTACAAAATATCTAAGCCTCACTCACCTGCCACCTGTGGAGTAACCAGGGAGGTGAAACCACGTCCATTGTAACAATTACTGGAAATTGATATTACCATGGTTACAAATGTGAGTCAGAACAATAACCAAGAAGTCTCTGAGAACCTGAAATTTGCACCCCTGCTGACGCTTACTCAGAGACTACTGTGACCATAGTTATGTCCAGCTAACAGTATCCTAATCTCATACATATTTACAGCACCTTGGTACCAATATATGTACCAACAATATATGACTCATGAATTTTAGGGCACAAGATGATTTTATCTGGGTGTCCTTATAGCATGCAATTTTATTTTTAAACATCTAACTATTAAAAGGTACATCTCAGTTTTCTGTGCTGCTATGTCTCATGGCACAGCACGCATACGCTGCTAAATTCTGGAACTACTGCAAGTTTCCATGAACTGTAAAAAGAAAGTGAAAGTGTAAGAGCCAAAGTCAGTGTTTATGTTTTGTTTATTTGTTATGGTGGCACAGGTGTATAGCTTTACCTGCATCTGAGGTGATTGCATGGGGGTGTGGTCACAGTCTACTTACCTGATCTCGGTGTTTGCAGCAGGGGTTGGGTGAGTGGTTTGTGGGCAAACTTTTCTGTTGACCATCATTTTTTTTTTGGCACATTAGTTAATGCATGCGCTGTTTGTAATTTGATTCAAAGCGCAACAGTTTGTTTTGTTTTGTTCTTTAAAGAAATACGCAAAGTACAAGTATGACTCATTATGGATTATTGGAGGTGCGTCACAGGGACATAACCAACTCAGCCGGCTTTATTTATGGATGAAAGTCGCAACAGAAAGAGTGAATGGAGATTATGCAAGTCTTCCATTCAGTGGGTCTGCTTGTATATTCTGCTATTTTAATGCCAGTTTACTCATTATGTCAGAATTGGAGAATAAAAGCTTTAGCTGTGTTGTTGCATTGGAGTTCTATTTAAAATTGGATAAATACAGCTTTGGTTCAACACAGTTCAAAATCCAGAAACAAAAACTGAACACTGTAGCATAGGAGAGGCAGACTAGCTTGAAACAGTATGGGCGTGGCTTTGCTGAGGTGATCAACAGGTTTGAAAATATGAGTAATGTGAAGTATTTTAGTTGCAGGGTTAAAAAACCCCGAGGTTACATCACAGTTAACAAAGCATGTGGTAAACATGATGAGATCATTCTCCACCCAGTTCATACACTTTTGCAGTGTTCTGCCCAGGAAATGCTCAGACCTATACATTGGAGAGGCTAAACAGCCACTTCATCATGCCATAACACATGGCACTAAATACCTCCACAGAACAAGACCGGTTTGAAAGAGGAGTGAAAGAAGCCATCTATGTCCATTGTTAATGACCATCCTTGAACAGAGGGGGTGCCTAATGACACCCAGACATCCAGTTGTGATTTCCTTTCTTGGTAAATCCATTGAAATGATTATCAAACCCATTTTCACACAGCAGTAATGGCAGAAACTGTTTCAGTAGTGGAAAAGCTAAATATTTCACGTTCTACCGCTTAGAACAAATCCACACAGCAATGACCTGGTAGAAGCCCATGGCACTGTTGTTATTTCATAAGTAGTAGTATTAATAGTGTTGTTGGAACCAGAAGATACTAAATCAAAACATTGAGTGTGTGCATTGATCTGGTGTCTTGAAATGTTAACGTGTTTAACACTCCCATGTAAAATTTAAAAAAATAAAAAATACTTGTGCTACTTGCAGTAAAATCAAAAAGTGCCCAAAGAATTGGGAAGTTTTTTTTATTCAAATATTAGCCCATAGGTGGAATGTATTTGTATCAATTTGTCAGAATAACGTGTTTGTGTAACAAATGAAATTAGTCATTTTTATTGGAAAGGTTTTTGCATCTTGGGTAGGTGATTGTATCCCTGACTCTAAAGATTAAAAGCTTATTTCATTTACTTCAGTGTCTTTGATTATTTTTTTTTCTCTGTTTGTTAAACAGAAATGATGCTACTTGTATTCCATCATTTTAACATTGAGTCAAACCCACAACATGTATCTGACTTGAGTTTCTCTTTGTGTGTCCTCAGTTTCCCAGCATGCTCTGGCTGTGGTGGTGGAGTGAATGAGGGGGAAAGGTCTGTCCTGCTGCCCTGTCTGTACTCAGGTTTTATACCTGACAACTCCACAGTGATGTGGACTCGCAGTGACCTGGATCCCAAATCTGTACATCAACGACAAAAAGGAGGAGACAATGTTAGAGGACAAAACCAGCGTTACAGAAGACGCACATCAATGACTCGACACGCTTTCATTACAAAAGACTTCAGCCTCACTCTGAGGAAACCCACAAAGACTGACAGCGGCAACTACACCTGCTCCATCAGTGCTGGAGGAGAAGAACGGAGACTTAGAGACATCCAGCTGCAGGTCAAAGGTCAGCAACAAATTCGAACACCAGTTGCAATTACAGGTCATATGTCAGTACTGTCACCAAAGGTCAGAGGTCAAACTGATGCCCTCACTATGATGCACTAACTGATGTTTCATCAGTACTGAAGGTAGCAGGAACCTTTAGCACAGACCTAAGTGGAGAGAGACAAACATGAACAACCAAGCAGAAGAAAATATGATCGTACAAATTAGCAATTAGGTTCTTCAGATTCTGCTCAGAAGTCTGTGTGTTCATGTCATTTACAAAAACTAGCTGACTTTTATTCATTGATACAATCAAAACATTCAAAATGGAAAACCCTGGAGAATACATTATTAACGGTTCCTGGACAGAGTCAGTGGTCAGGAATGTAGATACTCATTCATGCTCTAGTTACCAGAAGGATTACTAGTGTTAATACAACGGTTTCTTTTCCTCTCAGATGAGCAGAAAATGGTGACGGTGAGGGAAGGGTCAAAGTCTGTCATCCTGCCCTGCAGCACAAAACCTAACCTGTCTGAAGACACCACAGTGGAGTGGACTCGCTCTGACCTCGGACTCATAATGGTGGATGCTTATCCAAACAGAGACGATGACGCTATGACTCAGGACGACCTTTACACAAACAGAACAAAGATGAATGAAGACCTGCTGAGAACTGGAGACCTCAGTCTGACCTTAAAAACACCCACAGAGAGAGACAGTGGGGGATACATCTGCACCATCCACAAGGACAAAGACATCCTGAGACAAAAAGTAGTGCTGCATGTCAAAGGTCATTGCTGTAGATACAAGTCAGAGGTTAGTGCTGCAGATACAGGTCAGAGGTCAGAAGTCATATTTATTTTCATATAAAATGTCTCCACAGAACCATTTGCATCTTGGGCCAACGTTCTAGCGGTTATCACAGGTTTCCTGGTTCTCCTGTTGCTTCTTGTGGTTTCTGGAGGTCTTTTATATTATTTTCGTCACTATTTCATGTCAGGTGAGTCCCTCGCACTGCTCTACCCATAATTTCGATGGTGATTTGACTGTGTTCACATGAGATCTTCATGGTTTCTGTGCTGATGTGTGTGAGACATGGCCGACTGTGGAGGCTCAGTCTATCTGTTCTTCTGCTCTTCATCCAACATGTCTGCAGCACTTTACAGGACGCTGCAGACATGTTACCAAAGAATGAGTCAGGAACACATCAGGAACAAACTGAGACACAATCTGACTTAGACTAGAAGACAAGGAGGGGACAGGGAGGTCATGTGACCATCACAGCTGCTGCTGATGTCACCATGTTGTGCTTTGTTGTCTCAGGTTACCAAAAGGTGGTGGATTCAGGGGTGGAGTTTGTCCAGCTGCCATGCAAAACGGTTAACTTCTTGAAAGATGCAAAAGTTGAGTGGGAGGACAGAGACAAAAGGAAGGTCCACGTGTATCAGAATGACTCTGACCAGCTTGGAGTACAGGACGAGTTTTACAAAGACCGAACGAAGATGATGAGAAAGTTACTGGAACCTGGAGACTTCAGTCTGACCCTGAACAATCCACAGAGGGAGACACAAACACCTACACCTGCACCGTCTACAGCAAGGAGGGAAACATGATGAGGAAGAAACAAGTGGAGCTGAAAGTGAGAGGTCAGTGTTGTGTAAATTACAGGTTAGAACGTACTTTCATATGACATTCGTGATCCTTCAGTCTGAGCTGTTTGCATAACTGTAAGTCAGCAAAGGTAGAGCTTAGTGATCAGCATCAGATTATTGTAAAAATCAGCAGGTTATTGCATGAAAATGCAGTTCATCTGGGCGCAGCGTTTTCAGTGGGAGAAACGTGACTTCAGTCTCAGCTGACTGCAGGTTTCCCCAAATCTTATAAACAGTGCATTTGCATAATGACTGAAACCAGCCCACTGAAGGATCAGTGGGCTGGGAGGTCAGTTCCTTCATCATTAATATGCAAATATTCATGACAGTTGATCAACAACCATGAGTATCATTCACAGAGAGTTTGGGAATGGCTGCAATCATTCAGCGGTGCTCTGTTTCAGTCCTAGTATGTGACAAACAACTTTCATTCCTTGAATTTTGAACATGAAAATCATTGGTTCACTTGTTGTGTCAATCCAGGTTAGGGCAACAGGTGACTGAATGAAAGAAGCTAGACACAGTCATAGGACTACAGCACCCTCTATAAATTAGTCTGCTGATCAAACATTTTGTTTTCCTCCTCAGTGGATCGCCATGGCAACTGATGGTTCAGACATCAGCTGGTCTGCAACAGGTTATGTTCAAAGTTTCAGGGTCAATTTACCTGCAACTGCTGATGAAGAAAAAGTCTCAATGTGTTTGTGTTTGGTCCTAATCTGCTGCCAAGTCTGTTTGACACTGCTGGATTTCCAGCTGATAGATGACAGATTAGAAACTGATCAGTGTATTGATCACACAATATTCCATCAATAGAATTGATTTGACTTTGATTTGTGTAACAAAGTGATTTCCACGTCTCCTTCATGATGTGTCAGTGTCAGAGCTGAATGCACTTGTAGAGTATCATGTTTTATGGCTCACATTTAAAGTGTTCCAGCTCTAATGTACAGCTGTCATATTAGAAATAGAAGCAGCTCTGATTTTAGTGCTCAAATAAATCTATGAAGTGATGAATTCACACATGAACAGTTTTCTGCAGCGTTCCTCTCGGCCTTATTTGCAGCTCCGCTCTTGTTTTTGCTCTAATAATTATTTCTCTCCATGAGCTGTTTCTCTGCCTGAAGGAGGCGCCACTCCATCGCTTCATTTAGTGCAGAACAAGAGTCACATGATGTATCAGACTCCCCCTTTTAATGTAAATGAGTCACTTCATCCAGTCATCTTGTGTTTTCCTGTTCTCTCAGTCCCTCAGGTGGAGGTGAATTCAGGAGAGAAGTCCGTCCAGCTAATCATGAAAACCAAAGTTTACCTGCCTGATGATGCTAAAGTAGAGTGGATGGACAGAAACATGTTGAAGGTTCATGTGTATCAGAAGGGCTCTGACCGGTATGAAGAACAGGACCTGCCTTACAGAGATCGAACACAGTTAAAAAAAGACCTGCTGAAGACCGGAGACCTCAGTCTGACCCTGAAATACCCCACAGACTGGGACAGAGGCATCTACACCTGCACCGTCTACAGCGAGGAGGGAAACATCCTGAAAAAGAAACAAGTGGAGCTGAAAGTCAGAGGTCAGTGTCAACAAACATGTCAGAGGTGAGAACAATGTTATTGAGATCTATTTCTCAAATACTTTTTCAGGAATCTGTACGACCTTGAAGGATGTCGACCGCCTGCAAAAGGAGAATATTTGTTGTTTACATATATCTTTTGTTTTTTTTCAAGAAGTTCAGGCAAACATTTTTCACTTTGCCATTACTTAGTGTTGTGAGTTTTGAGGTGAAAATCAGCTTAATCCATTCTCAAAAAGAAAGCTTCTTTGATCTGGTGGAGTCTAAAACAATATATGAACCTGGCCTAACCCATTTTAGTGTCTTTTACTCAGTATAGTTTTAAACAAACAACCAAACAAAAACATAAATGAAATATTAAACTTGAACCAGCACCAGACAGAACCTCCACATTTGCTCTTGGAACTGAAGAAGCTTCTCGGATGAGAGGTGAAACGTCTTCAAGGAACTCGAGAAGTCCAGACGCTTTTCTTTCCAAGCTCCTTAGCCATCAAATTATAACGATTGATCAATTTTCCGTTGTGAAAACTTGACTGTAACGACCATCTTTCATTTAGAATGACACATTTTGTGAAGAAAGGCAAACTTCTTTATGACAATCTGCAAATGAATGTGAATAAATGAAACAGGAAGTCTCGTTAACAGAGGGTTAATCACCATTGTGACACGATCACATCCAGGGGTTTTAGGTTGAGCCAGCCAGCGCAAAGAAACTCTGGATATGTTGAACTTGCATGAACATGTTCAGATTTTCTTGCACTGGACTTCTTGATTCCCTTTCAAAGACATATGAAAGTATAATAAAGCACCGACTCCAGCCAGATGGCAAAAACACTGAATTCTTTAAGAAACAGTCAGGTGTGTTGGACTGTAAATGTTACTTCTTATCCAGTCGAAGAGAAAGTGCTGGTGCTGCTGTTTGTAGTGCTCATGTTGTGCTTTGTTGTCCTCTCAGTTCCTCAGGTTGGGGCAGATTCAGGGGTGGAGTCTGTCCAGCTGCCCTGCAGAGTCATAATTGATCTGCCTCGGGATGGTAAAGTGGAGTGGAAGGATGGCTCTTACAGGACAGTCCACGTGTATGAGAACGGCTCTGACCAACCTAAAGAACAGGATCACCGTTACAGCGGACGAACGAAGATGAATGAAGACCTGTTGGAAACTGGAGACCTCAGTCTGACCCTGAAACACCCCACGGGCTGGGACAACCATACTTACACTTGTAATGTCTACAGCAACAAGAGAGACATCCTGATGAAGAAACAAATGGAGCTGAAAGTCAGAGGCCAGTGATGCAGTGTCTGTGTGTCTTTGTGTGTTTCCAATATGTGTGAGTTTCCATCTATCCTTTTTCTTCTCCTCATCTGGGTTCAGGTTACGGGTGCAGCAGCAGAAAAGCTAAGCCCAGTGTCCAGTGAGTGAGGGTACGGACGTAGAACGACTGGCCTACAGCTTTGCTTTTGTGGTTAACTCTGGTTCTCCATTGTGGTTCTCCACAATAGACTGGTGCAGTGTTCAAATCCCTGCAGCTCTGGCTCCAACCATTTAGTGAGACACAAAGCTCGGTTAGATGAGACAACCTTGTATTTTTATTTTTTAATATGTGCAAGAATCCAACGGACAATGTCTGATCCAGTTTGTCCGGAAGAAATTTGACTGAAAGTGACACATATAGGGAGAGAGTTCTCACTTCGGGCTCTGATTCTGATT
>NW_027052484.1:0-24356 GCF_036321145.2 Pelmatolapia mariae | reverse complement strand
AACTGTCTGCCATGTATAACCCGCCTCTCTGTTAAGATGGTCGCCTCCCAGGGACCCTAGATGCCCACTCACATCCTTCTTTCTAACCATCTGTCCTCTCTGTCCAAAAGGAATTCACATGACAAGGGGGGCCAGGTTTCACAATGAGCTCACCCGAAACCCTGGCTGATTAGGTCCCAACCTTCAACACCTTGCTCATGTGATTAGAGGATCACCAGGGGGTCCTTTGGTCCTCTTTGGGGGGCATACTCCCACTTGGTTTAAATCTGGGACTCTCGGCCATTTGACCTTAGAACTGAAGAAGCTTCTTGGATGAGAGGTGAAACGTCTTCAAGCATCTCAAAGAAGTCCAGACGCTTTTCTTTCCAAGCTCCTTAGACTACAATGACCTGGATGACTGAGAACCTTCACAGACATACTAGAGACCAGTCACCTGAGCTCGACACAGTTGAACATCTCTGGGAGATTTTGAAGCGATGTGTTAGACAGAGGTGTCTACATGTTTTTGGAGAATGGCCTTCATCCCTCCAGCAGAGTTCACAGTCTTAGTCTTGTTGTTCAGCGGTGGCTCAATACCATTGTATGTTTGTGTCCTTTGTCAATATATATGCATCTTTGTATGGAGTGGATCAGCCAGTTTATCAAGTCTTAATTTACACTGATGTGTTTTAATTAACATTTAAATTTCTGAAAACTGTGTTATTGTCAGATTTTGATATCAGAAAAAGTCCCAAGACATCAAAGTCAAAAGTTTTATATTCCAAATAAATTACTTATTATTTTAATGTGATGCACTGTAATATTTTCAGTTTTCACATCAGCTGAAAAAATGATACAAACAGTGAATTATTTTGTTGAGTTTGTTTGTTTCAGAGTCAGAGAGCCGTGTCTCTCTACAGTCAGAGGTTTTTGTACGGCGGCTCAATGAGTTTGTATCACTGTGGTGGACTTTTGGTAGAGGAACCAGACTGGATGTTGGAAGTAAGTTAATTAAAATGTGTTTGTTATGAAATATCTTATCATTTTATTTAATAATTATCTCTTAGAATGCTTAGATGAGACAAAAGAATTTTTTTTATTTAAAATAATTTAGTGTTTGATGTTTGTCCTTTTTACTGGACTAATTCAGATTAGCTCTGTGAGTTTCTCTTGTTTAATCTACATTTCTGTCATAGTAAAATATATGTAGACAAGAGTAAACTTCATCTTATGATTAGTTTGTAAATTTCCACCACATCAGCTGCTGTTTGGATGAGTTAAAGTTTGCTTTCTGATGTTTTTATCGTGTCAGATGTTTCAGATTTAGTTTGAAATCATGTGAGCTGTTCAATAACATTTCAAATCTATATGAATGAGTAGCTGCTCTGTGCTTGTGTCCACTCATTTCTTCAGTCATCCATGATTTAGACTTCTAATCATTTTAAAGCTAAACTTCTGCTGTAAATGTTTCCACATCTGCTTCTTTTATTTCCAGTGTAGTTTGAACATATTTCAGGTCAAACTGTGTGATGATTCTCTCTGTGCTGATATGCATGAGAGGTTTCTTAAAGGGAAGTGAAACAATGTGTGAGTGAATGACTGGTGGAGGCAGAAAAAACACCTGACAGAAACTTCTTAACGGAGAAATTCAAATTGTGGTTCGTGTCCTCTAAGCTGATTGGTGTTTCCTAGGTAATACCCGCCCCGCCCTGAAGGTGCTGCCCCCCTCCAACAAGGAGCTGGAGAATGGGAAGGCCACGCTCATGTGTGTGGCCAACAAGGGCTTCCCCTCAGACTGGAGTCTGTCCTGGAAGACGAGCGACAGCAGTGGCAGCAGGAACATCAGAGGAGGAGAGCACACTGTAAAAAAAATATTGTAGAATTTACGGTGAATTACTGGCAGCTGTGGTTGCCAGAATTTCACCGTGAAAAATAAATTGTAAATGTAGAACACAAAACGGTATCCTCTTTTGGTAACTTAAATTTCACAGTAAATAATAATTATTTCTTTTACAATAAATGACTGAATTTAAACATAAATTCATGTGAAAACAACAGACATTCCGTTAACCTGATTACAGTCTTACTTTGTAAAATATAGTGAAACTGTATTAAATAATACGGTATCATACCTAAAAAGTTGAATATTACGGTAAATTACTGGCAGCTGTGGTTGCCAGAATTTCACCGTGGAAAATATAGTAATAATGTAGAATATATAACGGCATACTTTGTTGATAAATGTAAAATTCACAATAAAGAATCATAAATCTGTTCATGGTAACTCATGTAAAAGCAACAAACACTCCATTAACCTGATTACAGTTTTGCATTGTAAAATACAGTGAAACTGTATAAAATAAATATTAAAAAGTTGAATATTACGGTAAAATACTGGCAGCTGTGGTTGCCAGAATTTCACCGTGGAAAATATAGTGATAATGCAGAATACATAACAGTATACTTTGTTGATAAATGTAAAATTCACAGTGAACTTTGGTTTTTGTGCAATTATTACATTGAAATAAAAATAAAAATATAAAGTAAACCAGTTAAAATACATTTTTAATATGCTTGATAACCGTCTCCTATTGACAAAGCACAGAAGAGCGGTATAATACAAAACATGCCTTTTTATTTAAAAGTTCATATTTACACGAAATTATTGGCAGCTGTTGCAGCCTGAATGTCGTCTAAAAAAATTAAAGTCCAACAAATGAGGTAACAAACATAATACGGCTAACTGGCATAAAACTTACATTCTTTGACTTTTTGTCATAATTTGCTAGAAACATTAATAAAAACCAGTAGAGACAATGATTAAATTAAACAGTTAACATCCATCCATCCATTCGCTTCCACTTATCCTTTTTCAGGGTCGCGGCGCTGGAGCCTATCCCAGCTTTCATAGGGCGAGAGGCGGGGTACACCCTGGACAAGTCGCCAGTCTGTCACAGGGCTAACAGACAGACAGACAACCATTCGCACTCACATTTACACCTATGGGCAATTTGTATTAATCAATTAACCTATCCCCACAAACTGCATGTCTTTGGACGGTGGGAGGAAGCCAGAGTACTCGGAGGGAACCCACACAAACATGGGGAGAACATGCAAACTCCACACAGAAAGACCCCGGCCTGATGGTGGAATTGAACTCAGAACCTTCTTGCTGTGCAGCAACAGTGCTAACCACCGTGCTGCCCTAAACAATTAATACTTAATAATCAAATTAATGACTAAAAAAGGCACTGATCTAATTAATATCAAACTTAATACAACCAAAAACAAATAAGTACATAATAAACAGTCAAACAAAATTTAAAACACTTGATACTTGCAGTGGTTGGCAAAGTTTCTTTTTATCCAGATTGATAGAAGGGGGCTTTCAAAACAGTCTCTGATGGTGTCTGAGGGACTGGAACAGGTTTTGGATTCAATGTGCTGGAGGACTTGCTTGTTGTTCTTCAGATGCTCGGTGTAGATTAGCGTTCTTTCCTTGCAGTCTGAAAGCAAATACAAAGCACAATAAAGCAAACTGCCCATTTCAAAAGCAAATATACAATCTTACATCTAATAGAGCTGACACAAATAATCGTATAATGATTTACAATTGTGATGCATTGTGGGAAAAAAGCATTCTTAATCCATTCAGAAGAAACTAATCGATTATTAAATACAGTCCCAATCAAAAGTTTAAGACCACTTGAAAAATGGCAACAAAAAAAAAATCATCTTTTGCATGGTTGGATCTTAACAAGGTTCCAACAACATGCAACAAGCAGAAATGGGAGTGAGACAAAACATTTAACTTACATTTCACAAACTTAAACTGGGACAGGCTGTTTTACAGCTGATCTTATGTTTAGGATCACTTGTCTTTAAAAGGCCAAATTTGTGTAAAACTGTGGGTTCATCTTCATTTTCTGTCAGGTAGTCAGACTGTCAGGATGTTCTGATGGCAAAAGCAAAAAAACTTTCCTTGTTGAACATGGTCGGCTTGTTGAACTGCATAAGTAGGGTCTCTCACAGCGTGCCATCGCTGCTGAGGTGGGGTGCAGTTAAGACGGTCATTTCTTAAATAATCCTGGGTGTTATGGAACAAAAACGTGAAGTGGAAGACCTAAAAAATCCTCAACCTGAGTTAAGGCCATTAGTGGTGCCGATTGCACCCCCATAACCATCAAATGGCATCTGAGACTGAAGGGCTTCAAAAACTAATTCTCTGATGAGAAAAAAATATAACATTTTTTTATCCTGTAAAAAAAATGCAACCTTGATGGTCCTGATGGTTTCCAACCTTACTGGCATGACAAGCAGATCCCACCTGAGATGTTTTCTTCGCCCTACAGACAAGTGGGTGCCACAATGATTGGGAAGATGCTTTTTCCTTCAGTGGAACAATGAAGCTTCAGGAGGTGCAGGGGTGTCAAAAGGCTGCTGGCTATGTCCAGATGTTGCAGAGAGCATCCGTGATGGCTTAGGGCCCTCATCTGTGTGGTAACGACTGGGTTTTTCAACAGGACAACGCTACAGTACACAATGCCCACAGGACAAAGGACTTCTTCCAGGAGAATAACATCACTCTTTTTGACCATCCTGCGTCTTTCCCTGATCCGACTATGAATGGACAACAGTTCCAGACAGTAGACACCCTTCGTGTGGCCCTCTTCACCACTTGGAGAAATGTTCCCACTCACCTCATGGAAACGCTTGCATGAAGTGATCAACAAGAACAGCGGACCAATTAATTACTGAGTTCAAGTTTGGAACTTTCTGTTTTGGGGGTTTAACCATGTTTTCTGGAGGTGTGGTCCTAAACTTTTGATCAGCTGTAAAACAGCCTGTTTCAGTTTAAGCATTGTTTTTAACAAATTGCATGCTCAAAAAATGTTTTGCCTGACTCCTATTTCTTCTTGTTGCATGTTGAAGCTGTACTTGGAACCTTCTTAAGATCCAACCATGCAAAATATGATTTTTTTCCATTTTTCAAATGGTCTAAAACTTTTGATCAGGACTGTACAACCTAAAAATAACAGCAATTTGTTTTCTTCAGCCACATACATCACAGTGGACCAAAAAGTGCAGTTTGTGTTCAGACAAGTTTTGAGCAATAAAAAAAGTAGCTTCTATGTAACCTCCTTTATTTGTTGATGAAAAGAAACAAACTGAAATGAAGTTATCATGATGCACTGGGAAAAAAATTATATTTTTCAGCGCAAAACGTCTGTAGTTTTCTAATAAAATCTCTGTTACTGAGCCTCACAGGTCCTTTTCTTCTGCTGCTGCGCATCACATGGCAGCAGTGGCTTCGCACATGCGCGATTGGATGCAGTGGGGTAAAAATCATCTGCTCCATCTTCCATTCCACCACGTCATCAATTATGAGAGGCAACAGCCTTAAAAAGTTCCAGTTTTATATTAACTGTGCTGAGAGTTTGTTTGAGGACTGATCTCACACGGCTTTGAAGAGGTATCAGAGTCAGAGTATTTAAACTGTTTGATGCTCCAATTCAGAATGGAGTAGGTGAACCATTCTTTTTTTATTCACAAAAAATTTAAGAAACAGCGCAACATCATATGACAAAATGCCATAAAATCTTGTGTCCTAATCAAAATGGCAAACCTGGCTGACAGATGTGAAAATATTTTAAACAGTTGAAAACTGACTCAAACTTTACTCCTTCTATATCTGGTGTACCTTCAGTCTTGAGGTGCTCAACAAGAGAGTTGTACATCGCTATGGTGCATTCTGCTCCACGCTGATTTGGATCACCACCCTGAAAAACAGATTGCGTCATTAAACAGTGTCTACAGAAATGTTGTGTACGACTAACGCAAAGGCCACCAGTGCAATGTGAGCCCAAATTATCTCCAGCATGCAAAACAAGGTTCCTTTAACTACAGTTTAACTATTTATTTCCATAACCTAAAGGATGAACAACTTCAAAGGCATTTTGGTATAGCAGTAGTTTGAAACATTATGGATTTTGGTAAAAAAAAAAAAAAAAAAAAAAATTACTACTTTTAAATATCTGACCACCACTAATGTCACACAGTACATCTGATAAAGACTCAGCTGATTCCTCACCTGTTACACATTTCTGGATCCCTTGACCGCCTCACAAAGCTTGGAAATACCCTCATCAGATAATGTTGTTTTAGTTTTAAGAAGTGTAATGAGCTTATTCAGAGTATATGACTGACCCAACTCATATTTTTCCTCTACAATGGTCAGGATGGCAGAAGCAGGTCACAATGAAATACGAGCCTGTTCTCACTCCCGAGGCGTAACATCCCGACGTTCTGTCACGTCCTGCGGCGTTCCTGAGGAACGCGAAAGGTGACCTTCCACGCGGCGGTTTCCAGCCCTGTACTGCAGCCCTAAACTTAACCTTATCACTAAGCCTAACCATAACCTTATGCCTAACCTTAACCATAACCTTATGCCTAACCATAACCTTATTCCTAACCTTAACCATAACCGTATCCCTACGCCTAAACCTAACCTTATCCCTAAACCTAACCATAACCTTATGCCTAAACCTAACCATAACCGTATACCTAAGCCTAAACCTAAGCTTATCGCTAAACCTAACCATAACCTTATTCCTAACCTTAACCAGCACTTTAATGAGGTGAAATAGTGTTTTCTAAAGCGATTTTAAGGGAAAAAGCGAAGATGTGTAGATTGAGTCCAAACGGTTCTCATGTGTCCGCAGTTTTCCGATGTCGTGACGTAGGAACGCCTTGGGTGCCCGAAAACGTAATATGTTGACGATTTGTCACCTAGCGTAAAATGTTACGATTTGGGAGTGAGAACGGGTTGGAAATACATAACCCCTCAGTGACTTAACTGACTTGGCACAGAAATCAAAAGGGAACATTGTCTTTAGCTGCTTTTGGTAAATTAAACTGGCGCTTGTTTCACAGTAAAGCT
Organism: Pelmatolapia mariae; assembly: GCF_036321145.2. NCBI lineage: Eukaryota > Metazoa > Chordata > Actinopteri > Cichliformes > Cichlidae > Pelmatolapia > Pelmatolapia mariae. Next base: position 17,437 of record NW_027052484.1, on the reverse strand, counting down.
AGCTAAAATCTTCAACCTGCTGCATTAGCATGAACTTTCCAGAAAACTAAACAGGACTGAAGGCGAAGCCTGTAACAGAGGAACGCTTTCAATGCAACAAGAAAACTAAGCGAACTATGGTTACAGCTGATATACGTTTCAAGGATAATGATATACTTACATTGAAAGAGAAGGTTGTTGGTTCGGTGCAGGGTGCTGCTGGGCTCCCTCTGGACCAGGTCTGGACCGTTAGAAGTGGCGCTATCTTCTTCTTCGTTGGTTTGGTTTTAAATATTTGGCGCTTCCAAGGAGTATTGGTGCCCTCTGCTGTTGCAGTACCTCAAAGTCAGACAGCTATTTCTGACAACATAGTACCCTCCTCGTCTAAGTTTTATATATATATATATATATATATATATATCAAGGGCGTAGATTTGGCATGGATGGAAGGGACACGTCCCCACCAATATCCAGCGATTATTGAATTGTCCCCACCAATAATTTGATCTCTTCCAGTAAAGAAAAACAAACCCGATAGAACGAAAAAAACGATCTGTCAACGTCTCATTCACCTAGACGTGCAGAAAGAGTTAAATTACGTTCTCTACTGGAGTCCTACATCATGTGACAAATATGGCCAATGTGATTGGCTGTGCCTTTCAGGGTGTCAATAGAAAATTGTCAGTATAATCTTTTACTAATATAAGTTTGCATATGATAGAATACTGCATGATGACCTCTTTTTAACTCAGACTGTTTTGATTCACTGTGACCCGTTATCATACAGGGAAGGAGCAGTACCTGCTAGATAAGAGCTTAATGAGCAGTTTCACTATGTACCAGGTAGAGGAGCCTCTCCTGGCACACGCACGCACGCACGCGCACACACACACACATATATCCGCACATGCTCACTCATCAACATTCCACTGAACAAACGTATTCACTGTTGTATTACTTTTCTTGTGTATAAATAAAGACCAGGGCAGTGGCAGAGCGCGAGTCTCGGAGCCCTCACTCCAAGTGCAGGTGCTCTGTGACTGCCCTTGCATGCAAGTAAAACTGTGTCTTTCTCCTCTCTGATTCTCAGCTGAAGAAGTGTCTTAGAGTACATCTCTTGACATTTATTTTGGTCCTTCGTAGAGCCGGATCAGAAATATCAGAACTGTTATCTGTGACTCTGTTCCAGGATTTGGCACACTGTTTCCTGACGCCGTGGGAAGCCAGCACTGAAGTCTGTGCACAGCCCTCTTAGACGAGGCCGAAAAGACCTGGGACGTTAAATTCGGGTCCAGGCCGGTGTTTTTAGTCTGGTCCACGGCGGTGGGATTCAGTCTGACGATCCGAACCACCAGTGAGACGTCTGAGGGTGAGAAACACTATTTTGATATATAAAACCGCCGAGAAGGTTTTAAGAAATGCGCAAAATAGGTTTACTGTAGCCGGAATTACTTTGTGAAATGCGCAAAATAGGTTTACTGTAGCCGGAATTACTTTGTGAAATGCGCAAAATAGGTTTACTGTAGCCGGAATTACTTTGTGAAGTGCACAAAATAGGTTTACTGTAGCCGGAATTACTTTGTGAAGTGCACAAAATAGGTTTGCTGTAGCCGGAATTACTTTGTGAAGTGCACAAAATAGGTTTGCTGTAGCCGGAATTACTTTGTGAAGTGCACAAAATAGGTTTGCTGTAGCCGCAATTACTTCGTGAAACAAATTAAAATAGATTAGGATTCGCCGTAAGGAACCAAATTAGATTTAGGCCTTAGAGGTAGCCGTAATTACTTCATAACAAATTGTAAAAGCGCGCAAATGTCTGTGTGTGTATGTGTCTGGAAGTAAGTTGATTTTACAGCACAATACGCTGCTGAACTACTTCCTTTTTATTTTATTTTTATTTTTATTTTGTTTCGTTTTCTTTGCTTGAGGCTCACGTACTGGTGACAAAGAGAACGGTTGAGCTTTGTCTCGTGAAACTGATACCGCTTCATTGTTAGAAGTGAAGTCGAAGGCCGTATCAGCAACCACTCTGAAGTCAAGCGTGCCAGTGAAAGCCCAGCAAAATCTTTGAAAATGGGGAATAAACAAGCAAAACTAACACCTGATGAGGAATGTTTAGAAAAACAACAAACCGGAGCAGGAGTAATCCACAAGAAAGGGAGAGGAATGCACAGGGCAGGAGCAGGGGGTAGAGGCAGGCCTAGACACACACCAAGCAGTGGTTTTAGTACTGCATGCTGGAGATGTGGAAAAGAGGGACATTTTGTACGTGACTGTAAGAAACAAAGAAGCAGTTCAGACTAGGAAGAACATAATAATCCCTCACCAAGTAAAAATTAGAGATCTAAGTATAAGTTTAAAAAGGACTGGAAACAGACGCAACTGAATACATATAAATGCAAGAGGAAGAAAGTAAAGTAAACAAAAGGCTAAATTGATTTAGAACTTAACTGTAATGTATTCAAGTTGATGATAGCACGGATAACAACCTGCAAACTGGTATTAACAATGAAATATAGTTGGGATGAAGACCGTGCCCAGACTGAATAGAATGAAAGAAAATACATGATTCACACAAACACATATTAAATGAAATAGAGAGATGCATAAGGTATGTTAAGGCTGTGTCATTGTTCAGCCAAGGAAAAGGGAAATGTCTCCAGCTTGGGAAAGGGTGAAACTGCAGATCACCCGCAGCCCTCGGTGGATACAAAATAAAATATAAATAAAATATTGTAATATATTATTGCTGTTATATATATATATAAAAAAGATAATAACATTAATAATGAAATAATATTAATATGAAAAGGCACCTCAGTCAGTTATGATGTGAGGTGGATAATTGTTGAAAGTAGTCTGTATCAAGCTTAAGGTTTGCTCAAATTCAGTACAATGACATACGAGATGAAGAAAATAAAGAAAATTTCTAAAATCAAGTACATAGAGGCACTTGACCCGTTTGAAAACCTGTTATCCTAGATGAGACATTGCTGAAATATAGAGCACACCTATACTAACAACTAACAAGCTAAACCCTGTATACAACAGCTAAAGCTACAAAATTGAGAAGCTGAATTAAATATATGGTCACTGCTAAGCTGATGAGCAGGTTACACATTTTTTACAGCAGGAGCTACATAAGAACACATCAGAGGGAGGGAAACAGCTATTAAAGCTCAAACATGCAGCTGTCTGTGGGCTCAGTTTTTTTCCCTCACACTTCTGATTTGTCTTTGGCAGCAGCCTTTTTGCATTCTGACTTATGTGTGTAAAGCGTTCATGCCATCAGCAACTTGTTTTTGTTTTGTTGGGTTGAAAAATGAATAAATTTGTGATCATAGTTGTGGACCACAGTGGCACATAATGATTAGCCATATGATTTACTAATGCAGATGTAATACATTTATTCTAAAATTCAAGGAGAACAAACAAGAACAACATCTTCAGTTGTGTCATGTTGTTGTTCTCTGTGTAGTGTGCTGAGTTTTGTTTTTTGTTTCTTTTGTTTTTTCAAATATTGCTTGAGTGATGAGTACTGTAACTTCTGAAGTAGCTCTCACCATGCGACCTTGATGATAATAAGTTCAGAGGCAGCTGAGAGCTGGGTTGTCTGTTTTGTTTTAGGTGACAAGGCAGAAAAGTTAAAACTTAGTTTCTTGTTTTAAAAAAACAAAAAACAAAAAGGGAGGTTTTGTGTTTCTCAGGCAAAGAACAACTACAATTTCATTTTCTGTTTTTGAGAAAGAAGAATTAATAATAATAATAATAATAATAATAATAATAATAATAATAATAATAACAATAAAACAAAGAGTGATGTTTGTTTAAGTGTTGAAGACAGCTAATACTGGAAAATACCATTTAGTGCATGATCTGTGAGCAATAAATCAAATCATCTTATTTATCTCTAAATAAATTCCAATTATGGAGACCTGAAGTCACATACTTAGGGCACACCTTTAGGTGAAGGCAGAAAGCTACTAAACAAAGAAAAGAAGCTATGCAAAATGTGCCACAGCCACAAAATTAAGCATTCACATTCTTTCTGACTCTTTGTGAGCCTGAGTTATGACCTTGGCTCCCTGTTTTTCTGCTTCCACCAAAGGTGGGAGTGAAGCTCCCGTGGCATGTGCTCTGTTCTCCTTACTATCAAAGTAAAAAAAAAGAAAAGGAAAAAAAAGGCCCTGACTCTCTGAACACAATATTCTCTTCATGACTCAGCAGTATGAAATGTCATGAAACAGTATAACTCACTCACAGTAAATCAGCAGTATAGGATAATACAAACCTATCTAATAAATCTAATGATTTTCACATTCTTTTTACTTAGAAGTATGATGCAAACTAAAACTACATACTGATTACACAAGGAGTATGATGTGGCCTAAAGCAGTATCATGATTCACTCATTTTGATTACAGGTGCAATGTAATATATAACGGCATAATAATCTTACAACTGCTACAAGCACATTTACCTTTCTTAACACACGCGAGAGAAAGGCAACTGTTTAAAATAAACAAATAAATAAAATGCCCTTTTGGGTGAGAGAGGCCCACAGGCCTTACATGCAAACGTACTAACACACATACATGCAATGAAGAACAGCTTACACTATAGCACACACTATACATGCGCCTATATCTCTCATTGGTGTTAAAGCAGAAAAAACTTAACAGAGTTTTGTTATCAAATGCTGAATTTATCTACTGCTGACAATTAACTCTCCAGCAGGACAATAGGTGAAATGTTTGTGAAAACAGAGAAGAAAAAAATAAAGTCAGAGAGAGTCTGGTATGACCAAGCAGTAATCAGACAATAAATTTAGTTGGTAATACAATAAATTGTGAGATGCTTTCTGTGTGATTGATGCAACACAAGTAATTTACTGTATGAAGGAAATTCTGTTTTGTGATAATATTTTGAACATGCATTTCTGTTGACCTATCATCTTAGCGCATTATAAGCTGATATGCAAATTAGCTGATTGACACTAGATTTGAAAAAATAACTGGATTATAAAATAAGTGAATAAGATGTAACAAGGGTTGAAATTAGTTTCTTATTTCTAGTATGTGGAGCAAGATTTTATCATGGCACACATCTGTTTACATGGGAGGAAACTCCTTATGTGATACGACATTTAGCAATTTGTTTCTGATGTTCAGCACATTAGACGGATGACTTTGAAATTACAAAGGGAAACAATTTTGCTGACAAAGCTGCAAAAACAGCAGCTATAGCAACCACAGTCTTTTAACAACCCATGAACACCACACCATTCCACTATCTGTACTGCAGGACGAACAAGAAGCAGCACCACCTAAAGAACAAAAACAATGGCTAAAACACAGAGCAGTACTAGACACTGATGACAGATTGAAAATAGCAGAAAAACCCATTCTTCCCAAATCATTACACAAAACAACCACTCTGGTGAGCCATGGTTTAAGCCATGCCCTCATCAGGAGGGAGGATCTGAGTAGTGATCTTTATGATCTTTATGATAAATCGTTAATTCTACATTATGATTTTTGAAACTTCACCAAAAGAATACGTGAGAACATGTATGACCTGCCAAAAACACAATACCCAAGGTAACTTAAGGCCAAAAGAGGACATTTTCCTACACCACCTCACCCATTTCATACAATTTACATAGACTTCATTGAATTGAATGAGTGTCAAGGCTCAAAATATGCTCTAGTAATTATAGATGTTTTCTCAAAATGGCCAGAATGTGTAGGCCTAGTCAAAATGTGGATGAGAACACAAGGAAATAACAAACTGTCCCCATTTGAAATTATACATGGGCGACCTTTTCCACTACCAGTTACTAGCGAGCCACTACATAAATCAATCCGTGAAACCACTCTGGCAGATTTGAAGGCTCAATTGTTGACAAACAGAGAAGTTGTTTTGAACAATAAACTGCCGCAAGACTCTTTTTCACCTATTTCTTGCAGGTTGAAGTCAGGTGATTGGATCCTGGTCCACGTACTGCAAAGAAAAAATTGGAGCTCGCCGCGCTGGGAGGGTCCATACCAAGTGCTTCTGACCACTCCAACTGCCTGCAAAATAGCAGAGAGACCCTCCTGGATACATCAGAGCCACTGCAAAAGGGTTGAGGTCCCAGGAAACCCCGGCACCTCCAAGACAGCACATTAGGGAAATCTCACCCACACTTGATTGCTTCAGTGGTGAGGGGGGAGTGTTGATTGGGCCCCCGTAGGGTAAGCTCGCACTCCAACCTCCAGCCTCTGATCAACTTTAGGGGCAGCCAGGTGTGAGGTGTGACGTACCTGTGTGCAACCATGGGAAGGTGCACCCTCTTGGTTACCTTGACTACGATGCTCACCCTTACAGGACCCCAGCTGATGCCAACAACAGCTGAACCACAAGGCAGACAGAAAAGATGGACGCATGACAACTCCCACCTAAGAGACATGACACAAGACCGCATCCACCCTTCGATGAACAATGCCTGGTACCGCTACATCCACGACAGGACCAGAGCAGAACCGGAAAACACAGACTGTTATGTCTGTTCTTATATGCCCAGCACGTCGACACACCCCACACTATATGGCAAGTATATGAACAACACTCAAGCAAAGTGTGCAGCTAGCTTCGCTGGCATCGGATTTCAACACAGCCAAATCATCCTCGAAGACACAAACCCATCTATCTTTTACACTCTTCATGTCAACCTTCAAGGAGGGTTACAACGCAAGAAAATCACCATTGAAGACGTGGGACTTGATAAAGGAGTATGTGATCAACTTTTCTGGATCAACTTCAATGTGACAAACCGCAACACATCCATCCACTTCCCAGTGTTCTTGGACCAAACCCCAGAAAGAACCACTCCATGTGCTACAAACAAAACAAAGGTAACAGGCCGCTTGGAAACACCACTAACTGCAACCGGACCGCCGGAGGGGGAGAAGGTGCCCCTGTGAACACGACTGGACCATCTAGTGGCACGTACTGGGTGCAAGGAATGGCCTGGCTATGTGGACAACGGGCATATTTCATACTGCCCCCAGGCTGGACAGGAACATGTGCTCCCATATCCCTGTCAGACCACACTTTCAGAATGACCGCAGTAAACACCACTTCTACAGCACGCCGGAAAAGAAGATCAACGCCACCTGAAATTCAGCCACATGACCCAATATGGGGAAGCGACGTACCCAAGGAAGGTGGACTTTGTGTCATCTTTAACAACACCTGCTGCACTTACATATCAGACAATGTACACTCATCAAACAGGACTGACGCACTGAACGCCTTGAGACAGATCCAGCAGGCCCAAAATCAGGACTATGTGAGTAATACAAGTGACTGGTTTTCTTGGCTTTACACTGGCTCCTGGCTACAGGTGCTAAAAAGACTACTCATTGGAGTTGGACTATTTTTACTTTTATTTTGTGTTTTTGTAACATGTATACTGCCATGTCTAAAACTCATGATTAACCGCATAATTGTTTCCACTGTTGCTGCATACATAGCCGTGACAAATGATGACGATGACTCCGACCTGTTGGAACATGAAGACTTTGTGTGACTAATGATGATGTGACAGAAAATGTACAACAAGATGTTACACACTGATATTTCACTTAAAAGTTATACGTGACAACAGGAGGGAATGTCAATAGAAAATTGTCAGTATAATCTTTTACTAATATAAGTTTGCATATGATAGAATACTGCATGATGACCTCTTTTTAACTCAGACTGTTTTGATTCACTGTGACCCGTTATCATACAGGGAAGGAGCAGTACCTGCTAGATAAGAGCTTAATGAGCAGTTTCACTATGTACCAGGTAGAGGAGCCTCTCCTGGCACACGCACGCACGCACGCGCACACACACACACATATATCCGCACATGCTCACTTATCAACATTCCACTGAACAAACGTATTCACTGTTGTATTACTTTTCTTGTGTATAAATAAAGACCAGGGCAGTGGCAGAGCGCGAGTCTCGGAGCCCTCACTCCAAGTGCAGGTGCTCTGTGACTGCCCTTGCATGCAAGTAAAACTGTGTCTTTCTCCTCTCTGATTCTCAGCTGAAGAAGTGTCTTAGAGTACATCTCTTGACACAGGGAGCTCTGTTTAGTTTTAGCAGCCGCAAGCCTGCGCTGCGAGGACCTGCAAGGAGGAGAGGAGGATGGCAGCAAAAAGGAAGAACCTCGATATAAGAAAGTATTTTCCAAAGAAACCTGTAAGTCACTTAAAGCCAAGTTAATTTGTAAAATGTGTCCGTCATAATAACTTTACAGGCCATGCTAGGCTTTGGCCACATCAGTCTAAAATTGTATGTAACCATGAATAACGTGTTTGGGAAACTAACTGCACAGCAGGCAGCACTATTAGTTATCTCAGTCTCAGAGCAGCATTTCTAATTTTGATTGAAACTGTCAAAGAAAACGGCAGCCTCGAGCAAGCCAGGATATTAGTTTACACAGGCCGTTAAAATTATATGACTAACATTAAAATGTTGGTGACACAATAATTTCATCCTAATGGTACTGACATATTCATAGGGTTAATTTTTGAGACAAAATATCATGAGGTAGTCATGATTTTGCAAATATTCCAACTTGTAGTGCAGTTTGCACAAATTGTTTTAAAAATGCACTCACCCTACAAACATTACTGATGAGTCAAGATCTGCACAAACTGACAGAAACATTGAAGCAGCTCCACATTTTATTCTTATTGTCATGTATGTCCTATTTGTCAGGTGACAGAAGAACCAACACAAAGCTCAGAGTAATGGTGACACAAGATCACAGGTGACATGTGATGATGACTTGCTGGTTCATGACTGTATTTGAAGCACATGTGTGACTGCATGTATTTGGAATGTCTCACTGTTATTTATCAGGTGACAGAGGCAGCTCTGCCATGTTGTAGCTCACACAGAGGGGAAGAGGCGAGGTCACAGGTGACTGACTGATGATTTGGTGCTGTAGATTAACTAGTATTTATTATCATGACAATTGTTAGGCTGCTGATGTAAATTGATTCATTAGTGTATATTTAACAAAGAATCTGAATTGACATGTCTCACTTTTTATATGGCACGAATCAATGTGTTATTTTATCAGGTGGCAGTATGTCCTAGTGCAGTCAGAGGGGAGGAGCCAGGGCCAAAGGTGAGACACATCAAGCACAGAGTAATAATTTTAATCTGAGGATAAAACGCATGTACTGAGGCTGAAAGAAGCTTCAGTGCTCTCAGAAGACTAAAAAGATGGGTAAGGTTAACAATGACTCAAATGAGATTAAACAATGCTGCTGTATGTCCACCAGGAGAGGCTGGACAGTATAGATGTAAAACAAATATGCCAGCAGTTTATCTCAGTTAACGAGAGGAGAAGGCATGTGTTTGGCTCCTTCACATACTGGACATTGAGTTGTTGTGTGGGGCACCAGTAGTCCATGTCTGTTGCTGTAACAGTAGTTCATGTTTAGAATAAAAAATCCCAGCTCACTGATTTGATCGGGGCAACAGTGTGGCTAAACTGTTGCATGATTTTGCTGAGAGATCTTTTACTTTGTGGTAATCTTAGATGAGTAGTTTTATGGACAAAAACCAGCAGGTCATTCAGTGTTCCCTTAGTGCTAATGTATAAGAGATGTTAGTGTACTGTAACTGAAGTAATGTTGTTAAGTCCTTAAAGTCATATTCTTTTATTGTCATGACTGTATTTGAAGCTATTTTTGTATGATACCTGATTTATATGGAATATGGCTGAAGTAAACTAAAGTCTAAAATACTTTAGTTATTTGTTTAATAGTAATTTAACATTATATAATTCACATATAAAACTATGAATTGTAATTTTAAATGGTTTAAAAGCATGTAGAATAGCATATGTAGGCAAGTATATTTCTCCTTTTTTTTATCAAGAAGCAAAGACAAAAAGGAAAAAAAAAAGAAACAGGGCAGGGTTCTGTGGTTGACTCATCCGTCCCCACCAACGCCAAAACCAAATCTACGCCCTTGATATATATATATATATATATATATATATATATATATATATATATTTACTTCGTATCCCAAACGTGCATGGACTTTTAAAGAAACTGATTGTTACAGCTTTTATAATACATTCGTTGACTGCTCTTGACCTTGCAAACTACACCAATTTATTAACATTATTTCATTATTTTTTTGTATTTCATTTTGATCAATTAATTTTAATTTCAGAAGGTGGTATCACACTCAAACAGATTGAACACGGACTGAACAGTGGTAAATCCATGATTTAAGCCTCCCTATAACACAAAATATTTTTTTTATTGTAACTGTGTTATACTTGGTGAGACTCTAGAACTTCAAGAAATATACTTTTTTTTTTATTAGTAGTAATTGTTTGTATGTACTGTTAACATATACTGTTTTATCAAACAGCCTGAGGTTGTTGATATTAAAAACATTTCACCGTAACTTTCACATTAATTCTAACAATGTTTTCACATTTTGTTAAAATTGAAAGTACGGTATGTTTTAGGTAATTAATATACAGTTGTAAATTGTAAATTCCAATGAAAAAAGCAGGAAAGATTGTCATTCATACAGAGTTATTATGTAAATTGTAGGGTGATTAATTGTAAATAATGTTACAGAGTTTTCCTGTTGTTTTCAAATACAATGTGCCATATTACAGTACATTAATATATTTTCAACATATTAGGAGTGTAAAAATAAAAGCAAATCACCGTTTTTCAATTTACAGAAATGTAATGTCCATATTACAATCAATTACTCTTTTTGATTTAATGGTAATTTACGTTGCCATTTTACAGTTATTAACTGTAATTTTTATGTACATTTCTTACAGTGCAGGACTCCTGGAGTGCTGCAGAATGACGGCCTCTACAGCTGGAGCAGCACCCTGACGCTCACTGCAGACCAGTGGGGGAAGGTGGGCTCTGTGACCTGTGAGGCCACCCAGGGCTCCCAGACTCTGGTCTCAGAGATACTGAGGAGAGACCAGTGTTCCCAGTCCTGATGTCAATCACTGAGTCTTTGATGATGTTTTTCTTCTGTCTCTTTGTTACTTCTTCTTTGCAGATTTTTCAAAAACCATAAAATATTCATATTTCCATCCCATAATGGCAATAATCATAGCAACAATCTCTTCTAGTTTCATCCTTTTGTGTCTGTTGTAAAGCTGATATTTCAACCTTTTAAAAGAATAAAAACGTAACGAGGAAACATGTTCTTTGACTCTGTGAGTTTAATAAATGCACATTAACATTAAAAAATAAAGATTTCAAAAGATTTATTTAGACAGACCAAAAGAAAAAAAATGTCTACAAACACACTGAGTGTAAAGTATAGTAATATGGTTAAATATATTTTTATACACGCAATATTTATAAGATGTTGAGGTCATGTCAACCATAGATTATCTGTGTGCTCTTTATAATTTCCAGTCTCAAAGCTGTTTTATGATCTACATTTTAATCTGATCTAAAACCTGATAATTAAAATTAAAGAGCAGGGTGTCATCTGTATGTTTAGACAGAGATGTGACGGTTCTGGGTCATTTTGACACATCATGGCCAGCAATAAAACTGTGTTTTTTAGTTGCACGTCTCCACGAGTCCTACATTTGGATCATCATCTCCGCCTGCCCGCACACAGAGCCCTGACAAGAGATCATTTTAATAAAGTTTAAATGAAGATTTATTGATGTTTGATTAATGAACTATTTGGCAGTGAAACTCTGATGAAGCAACAAAGCAGAGAAGAGTTCCTTCTCTCACCCCAACCGGTCGCAGCAGATGGCCCCGCCCCTCCCTGAGCATGGTTCTGCCAGAGGTTTCTTCCTGTTAAAAGAGAGTTTTTCCTTCCCACTGTTGCCAAAGTGCTTGCTCATAGGGGGTCATATGATTGTTGGGTTTTCTCTGTATCTACTGTACAATATAAAGCGCCTTGAGGCGACTTTTGTTGTGATTTGGCGCTATATAAACAAAACTGAATTGAAATTGAAAAAAAGAGTCTAGAAGCTGGTGGTGGCAGAGATGAAGCAGGTGGAGACTTAGTTGAGGATCTCTAATTGTCAGGATGAGGTGGAGATAAGGAGTCTGAGATTTAAAGCGAACAAAACAGAGGCTGAGTAACTCACAGAAGGCGGCGAGACAATAACTGGACTCAAATGATGACGACAGAATTGAGCTTGACAGTGGACATGATGTTAAGAACAGACTAACAGAACAAACACACAGGAATGCAGGCAGATGAGAGACTACAGGTCTGCTTTAATCAACTTATATAGAAGTTAATCTCTTCTCGTGTTTACAGGAAAATGAGAGAAACTCACTTCACTAAACCTCTTAACACAAGAAAAAGACCACAGTCTGAGAGGAGGATGATCACATCTCATTTTCATTGGTTTCAGATTTAGGTAGGACTTTATATTAATGTCACACTTTTAAGCATTAGTAAAATAATATTTTAAAGAGAAACTTCTTAGTTCTTTGCAGGGGCGATTTTAGCCCATAAAGCACCCCCAAAGATTTTTTTTGACAATATTTACTGTTTGTGTGACACACTACTAAAAATATAAAAAGCATACAGTACTTAATTGAGATGGAACATTTTAACAACAAAAGTATAGATAACCCCTCCCCCTTCCAAAATGGTTTGTTCCAACTCGCCCCCCCCCCGCTCTGGCTCTGGCAGAGCGGAGGCATAAGTGCCTGGCTTAAAACAGGACATATTAGCTGCGTTTAACCTTCAGTTACTCTTTATATAGTTAGGTAGGAGTCAGACCATGTTTGTTTTTAGCTGAAAAACATTACATCCAGGTAACCTGCTGTGTTGAAAACGTGTTTCCCGACTATGTTTGCTACCCTACAATCCGTCCTGCTCTGTAGTAAAATCAGCGACATTTGACCGTCCTGTTGCTCCCATTGAAAATGTATACAGCCTATTTAAAATCTAAAACTTAACATTATCCGTAGCAGCTGTAGTTACCACTGTCCTGTTTGAAATGGAGAGAAACTGGTTATTTTATCATATGTGCATATTGAACCCAAGGTACTAACTAGCTAACTGACTGGATGCCCATTAACCTTATAACTCCTGGTGTGTGTGTGTGTGTGTTCATATTGGATATGAGGAAGTTTTTTCAAAAACAGGAGCCACATTCAGGTAAAAGTGTAAGATCAAATGATCCATCAATAAAGGATAATATTAGATCAGTGTTTCAATATTTATATCCTTTATTAGATGTACATGTGGTTTGATTATTTGCCTTTTGGTTGAAAGTACACTGAGAGAGGACTTTTATTAGTGATCTTAATAGTATTTTTTTTTTTAAATCTAATTGAATACAATCTATTTGTGTATGATTGTCAGTCCAAAGAGGGAGAGAGGAAAGAGGGGAACATGAGGAGAAAGTACAAGGTCAGGAAGAACCAGGTAGGAAAACAGACAGGGAATACTAACAGGCAAAACAGAAACTGTTAAACTGGCAAAGGAAAAAAAACCCAACTAATTTTACTCATACAATCTGGAAGTTGTGTTCTCCCTATATTAAAGCTGCTGTACAGAATCTGCAAAACAAACTGTTGTCAGCCCTGGCACTGCATTACCATATTGAGCTTCAGTCACGGTTGCCAAAAACTTTTTGAAGCTCAAGAGTGAGGCTGGTGCCATTCCAGATATGTTAACATTGTACAATCTTCTGGATAATCAGATCTTCCCCACACTGAAAACTGTTATTCAGGTTGCCCTAACAAACCCAGTTAGCAGCTGTAGCTGTGAAAGGTCTTTTAGTGTCTTGAGTCAGCTCCATACCTGGCTGAGAGGGACCATGGGTCAAAGCAGACTCCAGCACCTGGCTTTGATGTCAGTTGAGAAAGAGATGCTTGAGAGACTTGACCACCAAAATGTGATAGACAGATTTGCCAACCTCAAGGTGAGGCGACATAGGATAAAAGAAAAAATCTGCAGAGCCAATCTGCACTAAAGATCTTTTCATACATTGTATACATTAAAAGTGAATCTCTGTCCAAAAAATGCACTCAGTTTACTTTTTACTCACTGTGAGCATCATTCATTATTCTCCCGCAGTAATTAAGGTTAGGATATGTATTTTTTAAAATTCCAATCCATTCTTCTTTAGCAGCATTTAAATAACCTTTATCAGATTTGATGGTTTTGTTACAAACTTTTCAAAAAAGTGTTTTGCTTTTCTTTCACAAATGTGGGGATTAAATTGTGTTAAAATGTACAAAACAGTGATGTCATGTTTTGTGACGAGGACCCAGGCACAGAGAGACTTGGTGAATTTAAGAATCTTATGATTTAATGAAGAAATTTGCAGACTTGCACAGAGAGGGTAAAATTATGATGACTGATAACGGAGATGAAGACAACAGACGATGAGGACAGGGAGGAACAGGGGTTTAAATGCACCAAGGAGACAGTCAGAGGGAACTCGGGACAACTGGAGACATTTAAGGATGCAGGGACTGACAGAGACGGGGAAGACGTCTCATCGTGACGACTAAAGTTTACCTTGCCTGGATGGGCAGCTCTCTGGGTGCTCAGCACCCCCAAAGCTCTGATCCTAGAATCGCCCCTGGTTCTTTGTTCTGTCTACATTAATACTTTGGAAATTGACTAAACTGACTAAATAACTTTAGGTTTTTACAACAGTAACAGTGATTCGTTTATGTTGGAAATATCCAAATGAGGCTAAATCTTCACTGACATGAGAATGAACACATTCCCTACAAATACTGTTATAACAGCCTGCTTGATTTGTTAATCAGCAGAATATTAGAATATTATAGACACTAGTTGTGATGTGACTACAGTGATTTTTCTGGATTTGTGTGATGACAAGAACTGCAGCTGAGCTCCACAGAAGGATCAGTTTAATATTTAACAGCTTACAAATAGAAAAGATCTACTTATCAGTGCAGAAACACTGACAACAGTATTTGTATTGTTAATAACAGCTTGTTATATTTTACAACTTGGATTAATATAAAAATATTTAATGAGCAAAAACATTTTTTTTCTCTGTGGACCTTCCAGTTACGTCTTTTCATTGGAACTCATTGTTATAAATGTAGAAACTAAGAATGAGTCAGACTACAGAGAACAATAGTCATCTAAAAATAATGTTCACGTGTTAAAAATCTGGAGCCAGTGTTGTGTCCGTATTCTGTGACTCATTAAACATTTATGTTTTTATTCGGGGACACCACTTCATGTTTTCTTGTTTTGTTTTTTTCATGTTATTAAAAACTTTTTCGATACATTTATGAACGGTAAACTTGAACTGTGAGTACACAAATAAAATTTTGCAGTAAATATTAAAGTAATTGTTCCTCCCAGTCTTTTAGTTTGTTCTGCAGCTGTTGCTTCAGATCAGTTCCTCTTCAGCTGAGAGGTTTTTGTATGACAGTTTTTCACTGTGTGAACGGGCGGCTGTAACCCTGCTGACAGTAATAAACTCCTGCACCTTCAGCCTGAACTCTGCTGATGGTCAAAGTGAAATCAGTCCCAGATCCACTTCCATTGAAACGATCAGAAACTCCAGACTGACTGTTTGTTGCATAATAAACGAGCAGTTTAGGAGCTTCTGAGGGTTTCTGAAGATAGCAGTGGACGTAGTTACTCATACTTGAACTGGCTTTACATCTGATAGAGACAGTCTGTCCTAGAACAACAGACTGAACTTTAGGAGTCTGAGTCAGGATGATTTCAGCCGATGAACCTGAAACATAAAAAGAGGAGAAAAGTTATTGAGACAAATCGAGCTCA
The DNA here is from genome assembly GCF_036321145.2 of Pelmatolapia mariae. NCBI lineage: Eukaryota > Metazoa > Chordata > Actinopteri > Cichliformes > Cichlidae > Pelmatolapia > Pelmatolapia mariae. Next base: position 1,639 of record NW_027052484.1, on the reverse strand, counting down.
GAGAAAGATGATCAAACATTAGAGGATCATTTCTTTAACATGGAGAACAGATGGAAGAAGGTCAGTGCTGCTGGTTTCAGAGTTTCTCCATCATAGCAGAACATCATTGTGGTGAACCTGGCTGCATGCTGAAGCAAAGTTTTCACAGAGAGTCTCACCCTGAACAAGGAGCCCCAGGGTGGCCAGCAGTAGAGTCAGTGACATCATCATTGTGCTGCTGGTGTGTGAGTGGCTCTGAAAGGCCTGGACAGCCACTGATCAACACTGGCCTCTTAACAGCTGTGAGCAGAGAGGCAGGACACATATGCAAACACACAGAGTCAGTCAGCTGCGGCTGTTTCACACTTATTGTATATACTTACATCATATACAATTTGACATTCATCATATTTTGTTGTTTCATTGAGTTTTTGGCTGAAGGCGGAAACTAAATACAAAGCAAGCTGAAAATATCAATCTAACTGCATTTTCATATAATTAACCTTTTAATTTTAGTGTTGATTTAAAAAAAAAGTTAAAACTAAAGTGAGTGTTTGCAAGTTTTTATCTTTAGTTCTGAAACTTTCTGCTGTCATGGTTCAGCAGTCATGCCTGTCTGTTGCTGTAGTTACTGAGCTCAGAGATAGAAGCGAAAGATCAGCAGGAGTTGAAGTCTTTTCAAATGAAATTCACAACTGATCATGTTTACAGCATCATCAGAGGTGAGAGAGCAGAAGCCCCGAGGTGCTTCATAAGGATGGCCTCTGTAACTGAAGCAGCACAGAAGAAGCTGCGCTCTGACCTGTGAGCAGTGTTCCCAGTTCTTACCTGACTCACTGTGTCATCTCTTTGGCTCCTTAAGTTTGGCATTCTCACTTTAAAGTAGGAATATTTTGAGACATTTATGAAGGCAGAACAAAAGAGGACATTGTTTAATATGTTGTATTGTAAAAATGTTGAATATGTTCTTATATCCACAGTTAATTGGTATTAGTTGAGGTCATGCCAGCACAGAACCCGACTTTCATGTTCAAGGCCAAAACAGGCTAGATTTCACTCACTGAAAAAGAAAAAAGAACTGAAAAACTGCAGATGAAGTTATTAAAATACAACCAAAATACAAAAGTTATTTATATACAATTTAATTCTGTCATACATGAATTATGACCACCTCAATCACGATTTTTTTCTTAAGTATTTTTAATCATCTTTAGTCATGAAATGATGAATAAAAATCTTAAGAAAAAAATCCTGATTGAGGTGGTCATAATTCATGCATGACAGAGTTAAATAACACTAATTACAATGAAACACGTCATACATCTATAGTAACATTAAACGACCAGTGGGTGGCAAAGTTTCTGTGCAACTATAGCATCAACACTGAAACAAATACAAGAAAATAGCTGTCCACTGTAGTGACCACCAATGTTCCCTCTAATTTTTCATGTGTCTGAGTGAACACACAAACTCCCTGAGCGGTCCCTTGGACCACTGTGAGCAACAGCAGACATGTCCACTGTGGTCACGCCAGCATCCAATCCATCCAAGTTACATGGTTTATTAAAATAATCAAATTACAGCATTTACATTTATGTTAGACTACTTTTAATTAACTGCTTTAGCCCACTTACAATGAAAATGTAAAAAAAATCTTGTT
>NW_027052483.1:0-27323 GCF_036321145.2 Pelmatolapia mariae | reverse complement strand
AACACATAGTGAGTGAGAAGGTGAAAAGGAAAAACTCGATGCATCATGGGAATCCCCGGCAGCCTACATCTATTGCAGCATAACTAAGGGAGGATTCAGGGTCACCTGGTCCAGCCCTAACTATATGCTTTAGCAAAAAGGAAAGTTTTAAGCCTAATCTTGAAAGTAGAGATAGTGTCTGTCTCCCGAATCCAAACTGGAAGCTGGTTCCACAGAAGAGGGGCCTGAAAACTGAAGGCTCTCCCTCCCATTCTACTTTTAAATACCCTAGGGACAACAAGTAGGCCTGCAGAGCGAGAGCGAAGTGCTCTAATTGGGTGATATGGTACTACAAGGTCATTAAGATAAGATGGGGCCTGATTATTTAAGACCTTGTAAGTGAGGAGCAGGATTTTGAATTCAATTCTGGATTTAACAGGAAGCCAATGAAGGGAAGCCAAAACAGGAGAAATATGCTCTCTCTTCCTAGTCCCTGTCAGTACTCTTGCTGCAGCATTTTGGATTAGCTGAAGACTTTTCAGCGAGTTTTTAGGACATCCTGATAATAAAGAATTACAGTAGTCCAGCCTGGAAGTAATGAAGGCATGAACTAGTTTTTCAGCGTCACTCTGAGACAGGATATTTCTAATTTTAGAGATGTTGCGCAAATGGAAGAAAGCAGTCTTACATATTTGTTTAATATGTGCCTTGAAGGACATGTCCTGGTCAAAAATGACTCCAAGGTTCCTCACAGCATTACTGGAGGCCAAGGTAATGCCATCCAGAGTAAGAATCTGGTTAGATACCATATTTCTAAGATTTTCAGGGCCGAGTACAATAACCTCAGTTTTATCTGAATTAAGAAGCAGAAAGTTAGCGGCCATCCAGGTCTTTATGTCTTTAAGACATTCCTGCAGTTTAACTAATTGGTGTGTGTTACCTGGCTTCATGGATAGATAGAGCTGCGTATCATCTGCATAGCAGTGAAAATTTATGCTATGTCTTCTAATGATGCTGCCTAGGGGAAGCATGTATAATGTAAATAGAATTGGTCCTAGCACTGAACCCTGAGGAACACCATAATAGACCTTAGTGTGTGAAGAGGACTCTTCATTTACTTGAACAAATTGGAGTCTATTAGATAGATATGATACAAACCACTGCAGCGCAGTACCTGTAATACCTACAGCATGTTCTAATCGCTCTAATAGGATATTATGATCAACAGTATCGAACGCTGCACTAAGGTCTAGCAGGACAAGCACAGAGATGAGTCCACTGTCAGAGGCCATAAGAAGATCATTTGTAACCTTCACTAAAGCTGTTTCTGTGCTGTGATGAGCTCTGAAACCTGACTGAAACTCTTCAAATAAGCCATTCCTCTGCAGATGATCTGTTAGCTGTTTGACAACTACTCTTTCAAGGATTTTTGATATGAAAGGAAGGTTGGAGATTGGCCTATAATTAGCTAAGACAGCTGGGTCTAGAGATTGCTTTTTAAGTAAGGGTTTAACTACAGCCACCTTGAAGGCCTGTGGTACATAGCCAATTATTAGAGATAGGAAAATGGAAAATTTGAAATAGTCAGATAATTCAGATAATGAGAATAAGAAAACATAAATGATTAAAATATTGATAGAAAGTAGTGGAAAAGAAAGAAAAAGTAAATGCAGAAAGGACTTAAGGTTTTAAAACTAAAAGTAACTCATAAATATATTAAATATAAATGAAAAGCAAAGTTTCTTATCATTTTCAGAGAAACCGTGTATTACGCTGGTGCCAAACTTTGTCTTTTTCAGTTCAGTACAGTTTTAACCTTTATGTGTGAAACCTTATTAATGTACTTTGTTCATTTTTGCCCATCTTCCAAACACATGATTATTGCATGATCCCACAGTAGGTTTCCAGAATTAGCTATTCCTGGGTGAAATTAAATTGTTACCACCTACAATATTTTAAATATACTTTTTAAATGCACTTTATTCATAATGACTTGGAGACATTGTTTTAGACAAAAAATGCATCTACATTTTCACTAATGAACATGAAAATTACTTTTATGAACTTTAAACCTCCTGATCACAGAACCTGTTATAGTACCATATGTCACGATCCACGGAAGTAGACTGTGTTGGAGTGAGATGGAGGGCCCAAATGCACACCCGAAAGGAGACAGAACTGACTTTAAACAAAAGGCGAGCCGTTTATTAGGCTGGAAAAACATGAATACAAAAACAAAGCAAGGCGTACAGGGGGTGAGAACTAAAACTAAAACCAAAACTGGGAAAACATAAACTGTGATGACTATAACAAAAGTGACGTGAACATGATTCTGAACAGGTACATGCGAGGAACTATGAAGAGGAAACACGAAACATGAACATGACCTGAACAGAATCATTAAAGACTTTAAACCTGAAGTTACTTAGATGGAGGAAAACAGACGACCTGAATGAAAACACAGAGACTAAATACACACAGCAGGTGATCAGGGGAAGTGGACACACGGGGGGAAACAGCTGACTGGAATAAACATAACGACGCCGACTCCCGACTCTTCAAAATAAAACAGGAAACATTGAGAAATGTAGACATGACAACAAAAGCTTGACAATATGGAACAGACAGACCTAAAACACATGGGGAGACATGGAACACAAGGAGAGACACATGAGAACAGATAAGGGAGATGAGATCACGGGCATAACTAAAAGTAAAACATAGAGGACAAGAAAAAGACTTATAAATCAGGAGAAATTGATGAAACAAAAACTAGAATAAAAGTCAACTAAATCCTAACTATTAGTACCTACAGCACAAGAACTTAACATATTTCCAATATAATATAAGAAAATCATAAATACAAAATAAAGTCAAAATGCTGGCTCACAGACCCTGACCCTGACAACCATAGTGTAAATGTGGATGTGTGGGCGTGCATACTTAAGTGGAAACTTCCTCATATCCTATAAACATGAGTTCATTTATTATTTTTTTAATTATCTTTTTGACATATAACTCTCTTTGAGCTTAATGTTCTGGCTCATTAAAATAAATAAATAAAGACTTAAAATTGCTTGACCACTTCAACTGCAGAGGTGGTGTTGTGAGGCAAGATGTGGTTTGGCTGCTGAATGAACTTTTGCTGTAAAACGACATCCGTTTTAAAGATTACTCATCACATATGAATGAATAGTATTAATAAGTTTTTTCCACTGCAAAATTCACGAAAAAAACTAAAACCTCAAACAGGCAAGTCTGCTCATGTCCCGAAACGGACACACAGATACACACACAGATACACATCCCACTGTGCTCATATGATCAGAATTAACTCCAGTGGGAGGAGGCGTCTTCATCCTCTTCTGTGAAATAGAGCTGTACAGTCCTCTCGGCACTCGCCTGTAGCTTCTCCCGGACAGTGCTGTCTTTCGGGGATTTGCTTCACAGTTTCGTCATTTGCTCAAATAGCTGTGTGTGAACTTTCACTTAGAAAGCCAAAGGACTACTTTTGGATCTTATTTTTTACGTCATCATCGGTCACATTCCATTACTGACTGTCAACTCTGAGAAAGGTAAAAACTTTATTTATTGGCTACTGCGTGTCAGTCTGTGTTTCTGTGCGATGGCGAGACTAAGAATGGTTCCACTGTCCCAACCTGTGTTGTTATTTTGCGGTCAAAGTATTTTTTGAGTCTCCGGCTCCCTTTAAATTCATCCAAGTCATGCGTCTTGAGGCTCGTGCGCAATTGACCTCACTCACTACGCCAGCTCGCGCGCGGCCCCAGCTACTGTAGCTCGAACTGGAAAAAGTGGGCTGCCGGGAAATGGGCTGGCACACGTGTGTATGGGGGTGGTCGTGGTGCCTGAGCCGAAAACAGGACTGTCAGAGTCCAACTGCAGTTTACTTTAGCAACCTGAAGCGTCTGATTATGCTCATCGACACATTACATTACTATAGAAAATCTATCTATCTATCTATCTATCTATCTATCTATCTATCTATCTATCTATCTATCTATCTATCTATCTATCTATCTATCTATCTATCACATACATTGTTATTGCATGTGACACTTTGACAGTTATTCCTTTTATGCCCCTTGTTTCCTTGGTTCAGAACACACTAAACAAAAGAAACATAAAATATTCAGAATGTGAACTTTTGCAGTGCGAGTTTGGGGTTAAAGGACAGTCCCAGGTGACATTACAGCAGCTGCTTAATAATTTAACCCAAGTGACTCAACACAGTGAATCTATGTCAAGTCATGGTTAGTTTGCCTTAATGTTCAACGGCGAAGTTGAACATTCTTACATTTTATTCATGAGGATAGTTTTCAAAAGCCTGAGCTCCATCATCTTCTTTTATTTAACATTCCTCTACCATCTAATGCTGCGCAGCCTTCTCCTCCAAACTCCCCTCCCCTCTTTATTGTACATCCAAATATTGTGAATATTTAAACAATGAAAGCTGAGACTGCAGTATTAGTGGACCTTGGTGTCTGTGTGTACTCATGTTTTTGTTGTTAAAGTTGTATCCTAACATCCAGGGAACTTCCTCTATGTCCGATGAGTCACTGATTTCTTGCTATTTGGGGGTTAACCCCCCCCCTCCCCGACACAGGCCTCTCAGTCACTCATAAACAATCAAGGGTAGAGAGCTGGGGAGAATACCAACTGGAAATCACCCACAGTTGTTTAGATTTTTAAATAAAACACATTAGGGTTGCTGTCGGAGAGAAATTAAGCCCAAGCTGAAACCTTTAATTTCTTTCTCTTCCAGCTGTCTGCAGTGCTTGTCTTCTGGAGTCATGTTTTCCAAGGCCACTGCCAACTTCGTCCGTGAGATTGACCCCGAAGGACTTCTCATCCACGTCTCTCGAGTAAATGACTCTCACAAACTGGTTCCCATGGCGCTTGTGATCAAACGCAAGCGCTGGTTTTGGCAGAGACCCAGGTACCAACCAACAGATTTCACTCTCGGCGACTTGTTGCTGGGTGACAAGGAGCTCATGCCAGGTAGGTGTGCAGATTCAAACTTAAGTTGTTACAGTAAATTGTAGTGCATGTGAGTTCCCAGACACATTTCAACAAAGCTGATATCGGGGTAACATCTTGTGTTTTTTCAGGAGTGTCAGAGTCAGAATTCTTGACCTACAAGGGGACATACGGAGCTAAACTTGCTAGTGAGCTGGGCCCCGAAGCCGGCTCTGCCAGTATCAGACTGGAGGGGCGTGGCACTACCAAGCTCCAGTCATGTTTTGGCCAGCTGAAGAAAGAAGAGGTGAATGTGAAAAAGCTATTACTTGACTCTCACAACAGGTATGATGTAATATTTTAAAAACTTTTTATTTTATTTTTAAAAACTGCTTTCACATATACAGGTTGTCATCGAAGAGTAAGGAGATGAGGTCTTCACTGGTGATGTAATGAACTCCTTATAAATGTGGACTTCAGGCATCACATGCTAAACACCTCAGACCACAGCGGCGTGGTGTCATTTTCCATTTGTCAATCAGTCTGTCTTAAACCATTAACACCAGCTTCTCTTCACATCAGATCGGTGGACATGCAGCACGTGCTGGTGAGGCAGATAGAGAAGCGGGCTGAGGTGGTGGGGCTAGTGAAGGAGAGGATCCTCACCACCAGCCCCTGCTCCATCACCCAGACAAAAGTGGAAGAGTGCACCTTTCAAGGGGTGCTCGGGCTGGTTGGCATGCTGGGGAGCTCGGTTAAGGTAGGCCTCTTAGACGTTTTTTTTAATCATGATGCCAATAGTTTTCAAAAGTTTTATCAGGTATATTATTATCAGCATATATCTTATTTTGTAGTTTGATCACCATAAATTTGTGAAATTCTGGTTATGCCGCCCAAAAATATAAGAAAAAAAGAAATCAGTCAGCCTTCCTCTAATCCAATCCTATATGTGTGTGTATATGTGTGCTCCCAGGTGTGTGTGAAGGACAGCAACAGCATTGAGATAGACAGCGATGTTTCCGTGGAGATCCCCTCTGGTACAGTCATCGCGTACAGCATCCTGGAACTGGAGGTTAAAAAAGACGGACAATACTGTGAGTGTGTGTGAGTGAGAGTGTGTGTGGTAAACCACATGTGTGGTTATGAATGTGAGAATGACAATATCACTTTAACATTCTGGTGTGACCTCACTGACCACACATACAACCAAATCACTGAAAAACTGCTGCTGTGTGTGGCAAAAGTTTTAAATGGATATCATAGCTTTTCTACGCTCTCTGCTTTGATTAAACACACATAGGTGTTTGCTTCAATGGCCTGAAGTAACCCTGCTGATATTTGTGTGATTATACTGTGGATCACAGTAGAACTAGGCTTAAAGTGAATGTCAGCAGTCAGAGTGAAGCAACTATTTTTAGTACTTAATAGTCCAGTTTTGGTGACATTGTAGATGACAATGAATGAAAAATGCTTGTTTTGCATTATACCACAAACTGGTTGAAGGAAAGTGACAGGTAGCGGTCTATGTATAAGATTTCCTTGAATCAAATGGAATATATTAAAGCTAATACAAACTTTGTATTATCAGCAGTTCCTTCTGAGAGTGGATATTTCTCCTGTATGCATTGGATTTGTTGAAGGTGCAAAACCTAAAATATGAGGAGAACATATGGGAAAGCCATAGACTGTATATAAAAGATGGGCATGAGTTGAATTTTGGATTCTGTACTTTGGAGCTACAAAGTTGCTATTTTATTCATTTAAAAATTTTTTTTTACCTGTTTGCTTAGGTTTTGTTTTGGGAGGTTTTTTTGGAGCAGGAAGTGACTATATTTGGAAGATAGAGTGAAGCACTAATGCTAGCAAGCTTGGTTAGCAAGCTCCATTAACAGACTGTGCAGGTGCATTGCACAGACATGGACAACTTGGTAACTTGCTAATCAATGCTAAGTTGTAGTTCAGGGTTGTAAAACATAGGGCCTGGGGGGTAAAATTGTATTTTAATTGCATTTTCATAGGTTTTACAGCTTTTCCTACTGGTAAAGACCTCCTCCATGGCCATCCATGCTACACCAAATTAATGAAGTTATAGATTTCTGTAATTTTATATATTTACTTCTCACATTTAAGCCCAAAGAGTTGTGTGACTGATTTCTTGTTGTTGACCTAACACTAAGCTATCTCAGGGATTAAATGTTCAGTTAAACTTCTGTACACTGGTGAAAAGGGCAGTTTCCTTGATCCAGGCCACATAAGATCAAAATGGGCTGGATGTGGCTCGTGATGTAAAATAAGTTTGACATCCCTGCAGTACACTAAAAAAACTGGAATCTCCCTCAGCAGAAACGTAACAGAAGCTGCTCTGACAAACTATACCACACAACAAGACATATTATTTGTCTGGTTGTTGTCAAGACGTCTAATTCGATTAATAGGACTAGCAGAGATGAAGCCTCCACTTGTCAGTATCCACATGTCAGTCAAAGCAGCCAAACCCCTAACTTTAAAGGTTTACCAGTATCCTAGTGGATGAATGATTAAAGAAAAAAAGATATGGGTACACTTGTTATTAAGGGGGAAAACTATCCGGAGAGAAAAAAAAGATCTTCATATCATGCTTTTTAATAGTGTAAAATTAAGCATTTCAACATGGCAGTCTATAGGGATTGACTCATGTTTGGAACTAGCCCCAAGTGCAACTTCAGAAACTGCGACTCCATGTTGGCTTCATTTTTTTAGTTTCCTCTTGGGGCTAGCTTATATTGCCTGGAATGCCCAGGTGAGCTTCCGACAACTATCCTACAGCAGCCTCCAAGATGGCAGCGGTAGTATTTACAACAATGAAGCAATGATGCAGGTTGTATTCAATCAACAGTCTTATCAGTCTTTTTGTCCTCTGGCCATTTCCCCTGCCACGGATGAAATGCTCGCTTACAGGTACTGTACTGCTGTTAGAGACAGGAGAGGTTAATGAGGGTGTACATGCTCATCAGGTGTTGTTGTAATTATAGTAACACATGTAGCTGCCATCTACTTATGAAGAGGGTAATCTTTTATTTTATCTCAGTTTACCATCTCCTGTCCAGCCATTTTGCTGCTGCTATGTGTGTGTGTGTGTGTGTATCAGATAGGACACACTATATTACACCCATACATGGCAGCCGCACCATAAAGAGCAATTATTCTTCTCGACTTAGATGCTTTGAAAGGGAAAATAAAATGTTGGGAATAGAGGAAGTGTTAGTGATAGGCAAACATGGCTACATGATACAATAGCAACAGTAAGTTCTTCTGTTTACACACTCAATAATCAGATAACACTCGTGTGTGATATGTGTTTGCCCATGTGTTTATGATGTTTTCTGTATTTTTCAGACATATGTCTACAACCTGGTGCAATTGGAGGCTTTGAGTCAGACTCCATCTCGAGGTCCTGGCCTTCTGATGATTGCTTCGACACAGTGGATGGAAAGTGCAACGAGCAGAAGGTTCCACAGAAAGCACCCCTTATTGCACTTCATAATGGTTTGTCCCTTCATTCATACATTCACACAATTACTTGTTGATGGAAAAAAATATAACAAATGAAACACAGTAGACTTATGGCAAACTGAGGAAGGTTCCTTTTTGTCCCAAATACAACTGTTATTTTATCTGTCTCACTGAAACGTTGCCTATGTCGTTGCATTTTGTGGTTTATTCTCAAACATTATAGCTGAGCTGACTTTCCTCAGTAGTAAACACTGGCACTAAAACTAGCTGTTATACCTAAAAAAAATATGATTATGACAATATGAAAGAACAGCAGTCACATGGTTATAATAATCAATAATAAACAAATAGTATCTTCTGGTTTGTTGCAGAATCACAGGAAAAAGTCCTTTCTCCTCTGGCAAAGCTCCCCCACCCAACCCGATGGGCTTTATTCAAGAAGCTCCAAGAAACTCTGAATGACAGAGCTGCTCTGTCATATCTGCAGCTTGTGGTGAGTGAAACTGATATTGCCCTGTAGACCAGATGTTCGTGGTGACCACTAGCCAGTCGGCTAAAATAATCTGTGTCGCGGTTGTGTAAATAAATGTGTAACCACAGCATCCCAAAATGTTTATTTTTCCTTCTAATCTGAAGCCCTTTTTCTGTGTCAGCTTGAAGATTTGTGTAGCAATGAAATACACAATGGGACCCCAAAAGAAGAGCAACCCAGTGCAGAGAGTCCCACTGAAAGCACCCTAAATGCAGCACACCTGTTGGTCAGTGCCATGGAAGGTAAGAGGAAGATACAGACAAAAAAAGATCAGCATTACAAAGCAGTGCTGCAGAATTCTTTTGTTTTTTTAGTGGGTTTAACATCATCATGTGTTCTGTTTAATGTTTTTAGAGTTGCCCAAAGAAACTCTGGAACTTCTGGGCAAGAGCGCTCCTGATTTTCTGCAGGCCTTCAACATGCTGGTTAGCTAACCTGTTTCAGTTTAGTACACATTGTTGGTAATGATTGGTACCATGATTAGTACATTGATGGTTGAGTTATTTCAATAATTCAATATGTACGTAGAACACACTCACACACAAAAGAAAACTATGTATTAAAAATAAATTTTACATCTCTAAACATGACAAGCACCTGTTTAGCTTAGTATAAACGGGGAACTAGCTAGCCTATCTCTGTTCCAGAGGTGTCAAAATACACACCTATCTGACCTTCTAAAGTTCACTTAATAATGTTATTTCTACTTTATGTATTTTTAACCCTAAAAAATTCCTTGTGGCCTTCTGGAGGCTGCTTTAACCAGGCTAGCTATGCTAAGCTAACTACAACCAATTATGGGGTTTTAGCTCTATATCTAATGTTATGACATGAATTTATAGTATTTATTAAGCCATTTCATCTTTCTTTATTTTAGTTCTTTGAGGAAAGTAGAATTCGAATCTGTAAACCAGCATTTTGCAACAAAGAGCTTGTCCACTGATCCACCTACCTATCTCCCCAGGTGTGCAAGCTAAAGAGCAGCAATGTTCTCAACATTCAGTCTCTTCCTGCCCTGCTGCAGGATAACCAGGCCTTTCAGCTGGCAGAGCAGCTACTTTCCTCCGCCAGTGTGACGCTAAGGAGAGACGCTGACCGCCTGTGGATGGAAACCAGAGATAATGCAGGAGTCCTCCCAGTGGTCCTCTTCCTCAGCATCCATGGATTGTGTTTGCTCTGCAATGCACTTTAATAGTTGTAGTGCCTGAGTGTGCACTCCCTCTCCTTTCTTATTGATTGTATTTGCACCATTTCTTTTTTTATTCTAAAATCTTATTACATGTAAGCTTGCTATAGTTTGTTACAAGACTTTTTCATATTATCATCACTATTGCTTTTAAAACATTGCTTTAGATTTGTTACAGAGCAGAGGAAAACATTTTTTTTCCTAAATATGTTTTTATTATTTAAAACAAACATTTTATAACATGTATTTTCAAAAAAAGAAATATATATTGATAGATAGTGATTAATTGAAGGAGGATTTGATATATTTTGGGGCAGCTCTGATATGATATATTGTTTCATTTTCTTACTTTTCACAGAGTTTGATTAGACACCTTAGCAGGGTCTCGAACTCCAGTCCTCGAGGGCTGGTGTCCTTTTCCATGTGTCCCTGTTGCAACACACCTAAATAAAATTAGTAGGTCATTAGCAAGAGTATAGAACTTGATTGCATGCTGACGTGGCAACCCATAACCCTACTCAAGTATTAGTGTTTGGAAAAATGTACTTCTAAAAGTACTTTTATTGCACCGTGTTCATTCACTCATGAGCTGCTGTAACATGAATCAAATGGCTGAATTGCCACTTCAGCATACAATCAAGTTCTATAGAGTCTTGCTAATGACCTACTAATTGTATACAGGTGTGTTGCAACAGGAACACATGGAAACATTTCAGGACAGCGGCCCTCGAGGACTTGAGTTCGAGACGCCTGCCTTACAGTAATCTGTCCTACAAGTTCAATCCAGACGTTCTTATCTGCTAGTTTTTGGGTACACAAAATTTTTTTATTTTTTAGTAAAGCTCATCTTTTAGAAAATTTACTAACCAGGGATCACTTGAAAGGCGATTAAGCTAAAGGTAGTTCAGATTTCTCAGCTCAAGAAATGTTTACATGTTGATGATTTTATACGGAAGCGTAGAGTTGCCACCCAGGGAAAAGAAAAATAGAGCTATATCACATTATAACGTGAAAAGTTTATTGATCTAACAATATACTTTACATGTTTGTACAATATACTATCATGTTAGTACAATATACCTTTCACATTTGAACAACATAATATCACGTTATTATAATAAACATGATTATCACGTTATAACAAAAAACCTTTCACGTTTTTACAATATAAATATTACATTGTACCAACGTGATAATTATGTATATTGTAATAACCTGATATTATGTTGTTCAAATGTAAAAAAGTATATTGTACTAACATGAAAGTATATATAACAAACAAGAAAAGTATATTGTTAGAACAATAAACTTTTCATGTCATAACGTAATATAGCTCTATTTTTCTTTTGCCTGGGTGGCAGCTCTACACTTCTGTAATTTTAAGCTTTTCAATTAACATAAAAAATTGAAGTTTGTTCCATGCCTATGGTATGTAAAATAACTAGCCTTTCCACATCTATGTGGTGAAAAACATGCTACATGCCAATTCATGCAAGGATTTTTCATTTTAAATGGTACGGCATCGTATTGCTGCTCATCTTAATAATGAAAATAGCATTAAACTTTTTTTTTTTTACTTAAAGATAGCTTTATTTTTAATATTCTCTTGAAGACCAGACTTTGTTAAAACAAGCTACACTATAAAATACAGTATTGACATTTTTAAAAAGTAGTGCTTTTATTAAAGACGATCATGTGTTTTCATATATGAGCTATAAGTTTTTATGACATTCCTTTTCTAATGACCTTACTGGTACTTACTTTCTAATTTATTGTTAAGAAAGACTATATTACTAGGCTTTCAAAAAAAAGTGTTTTGCATGTAGTTGTCTGTATCAAAGTATATCATTTTGATAACACGGAAAGCAAAAATAAAACTTTTATATTTTCCGTGAATTGTGTCCTCCATAGAAAAATAAATGTGATGCAAACTACATTTTATTGTACATGTTTAGAGAAAGTAGTGCATTGTGGGATTCCTGTGTTGAAAAAGATCTTCTTTTACATTTACATTTTTTTTTAAATTAAGAATGAGTGTGGTGTAGTAGCTGTGTATCAGTGAGGTATCGATACAGATGATTCACACTATTTCTAATTATCTTAAATTAGTGTTTACTTTTTTTTTTTTTTACATTACAGTAAGCACCGTAACTTTCTTATAGTTCCACCATAGCTTTTAAGGTTACTATTTACTGACAGCTACAAACTGTAGGTAAGAAAGTGTTTGACATCTTCAGTGTGCTTTTTTTCATGGGTTCAAAAAGTTTCTCCAACTCTGAGATTCCAAACCACAAAGATGTGATGAAAGGTGTATCTTGGATTTTAGTCAGAGTTTGTGCAAATGTTTAATAATTATTAAATATTCTAAGGTCTTACAAACATTAAATCACTTTTAACTTTAACATTATTACACATCATGTTTTAGCTGTAATTTACAATTTTTAAAAAAGTGATCATTTTAGCTGAGTCATGTTTGATAAGATCTTATAAGTTAGTAGCTGAGTGAGTTATTAGTAGTTGTGACATCATTTAACAACATTTACCAAGGACTTTACCATACTTTACCAAGTACAAATACTAATACTACTACAATTTTCAGGTATCTGTAGTTTCTACTCCTTACATTTCGGTCAAATAAAATAAAATAAAAATACAGATAATTTTTTTTCTTTGGTAAAGGTTAAATTAAAAAATAAATTCAAATAAAATGTGTTTTTAATTTATTATTTAATTTCTTCTTCTTCTTCTTCTTCTTATTATTATTATTATTATTATTATTATTATTATTATTATATAACTTTTGTTAAAATTAAAAAATATCTGATAGAGAAATTATCTGGTAAAGAAATTTTAAAAAAGAATCCCACCCGAAAAGAAAGACCACGTGGGCCGAGCGGTGACGTAAATCTCGTGCGACCGCAGTTCAGACACGGCCAGAAAATATTGCCGAGTGGAAGTGGTGTTTTTGCGCTCTAAAAGACGCCTTTAGCACCTTTTGGAAATGCCTGTGTGCAACTTCTTTCTTCAGGGCCGCTGTCGTTACGGCGAAAAATGTTGGAATGAGCACCCAAGAGGAGGAAGCAGAGGAGGAGGTGGTGGTGGAGGATATAACAACAACTACAGCAACCGCTCTGGTCAGCAGCAACCCAGAAGTGGAGGTGGAGGTAACGTCTTCGATAAATTAATATTCATCTAAACCTACTTTCAGTTTCTTTAGCATTCTTCTTGTGACGTTTTCGCTCTCTTAGCTAGCTGTTGTTAGCCTTCCTTTTCTGTCCCACTGAATTGTAGGCAAATTAGGTTTGTTTCGTGGGTAGGGTATTTGAACAGTGGGATGAGATACAAACACATCCAGAGGCCGAAGCAGGATTTGTGCTTATCTAGGTAACTTAACCATGGAGTTAACCCTGGATTTTCAACTGCGGTTCACTTCTTACTGGGGTGTGTCACCGTCATGCTAAGTTATGTAGAAATGGAAGGGTAGCCTGGGTCTGTTGAATTCACTTCATAGCACGGGGCCCAGTCAGAAATATCAGCTCTATTAAGTTTTAAGTATGTCAACAACTTGGCAAATGGTGTTTTTTCAAACTTGAATGGGCATCACAAAAGAGGTTTTCCTGTTATTCTGATGCCACATGAATGCACATTTAGTATCGGAGGGATGGGTAATATTACTGTGTCGTAGTTTCTTTTCCAATGCAGTTATACAATACGCTGGAAACAAATACATATTTTACAAAGGTCAGGTGTGTGCTAAACAACAGCAATTTAATTTCATGTTACCACTTCATGAGACCTCATGGTGGTTATCAAATAAATGAATGTAAAGCAGACAACCAGCTTTCAGTAAAGAAGAAAGTCGAGGATAAAGCTAACCAGAGAGCTAATAAAGTGATTTAAACAAGGATTAAAATGGGTTAATAATGATGATGCACTATGGAGTGTATTTTACACAATTTTGTAATGCTTTTTGACACTGGTTTGTATTTTGATTCCAGGGTTTGGAAACAGAGTCTGGGTGAATCCTTCCCAGCAAAAAGGAAACTACATCCAGCCTTCATCCTTCTCTTCTCACGGAAGTGACGACTGGGGTTATGGAGGAGGTGGGGGAGGGGGAGGAGGAGGAGGAGGAGGTGGTGGTGGTGGTGGTGGTGGTGGAGGAGGGCGAAGAGAAAATGTGAAGAGCTCCGACTTCAGTTTCTCAAGTCAAAACAGATTTTCAGCTCTTAATACTCCCAGCACCTTTGACAGGGGAGGCAGGGGGGGAGGAGGAGGAAGGGCAGCGGGAGGAACAGTTGGTGATGAAGACGACGACAAAAAACTGTGAGTCTTTATGAGAAAACATAACGTTCTCTTTTTTAAAAAAAATTTTTTTATCAGTCGTAAGGAAATCATTGTCATATTTGTTATCTAGGGAAGTCATTCAGATGGACATAGATGTTTGGGAGAAGTCTGGCCAATGGGGATTCTCGTGTTATTATAGCTTCAAGACACTTGTATCTGGTGTGTATGAGATTTTTCATTTTAAATGCATATTTTTAAAAACTGAAACACTGGACCTGAACATGCTTCCTATGTTCTGACTACAGGTTTCACTGACCTCTCCCCTGAAGAGCTCCGGCTGGAATACTACTCCACAAGAGCTTCAGGAGATCTGCAGGGCTACGTAAGTGCACTGTTCCTTAGTAATGTCATGTCTGTTTGGCTTTGGGTCAGTATTCATCCTCTTCGTGGATAGAAGCATGGCCCCAAGTCTTTTTGGTACATGGGCTTGATTATTATAATCAAGCTCTAATTTAATATCGGAAGGCAAAACGTTAAATGTGTTTAAGTATTTCTAAGAGTATAAGAAATTCCTCTTGTCTGTGCTTAGATGAATGGCATCAATCAGCTGCTCAGTCAGTGGAAAAACAGAGTCCAGGAATTGAAGATTATGAATCCAGCCACTCGTGCGGCACTGGTAAGACACACAGATGCTCACAAACACCGTTTCCCAACTTTAGATCATTTGTTACAATTCCAGAGTCCATAACTGGTCCCTAATGAGACGTGAAAACCAAACAGCACTGAGAAGATGTGTTTAGATTTTTACCATTAGGTGTGCACGTCAGCAGTGTGCAGCAATGGAAATGTCAGAATACATTTTCGTTTAATAAAGTTTCCTTCTACTCTTCGAACGTATCGAACACCTGGTTTAGATTTAATGCTGAGGTTCTGATTTCACACTAGCATTGGTCCTGTCTATTTTGGGGCTTTTAATTCAGTGTTTTATGTTTTTTTTTACTTCATTTTTTTTCATTGCAGCTTGCAGAATTAAATGGTGCTGCACCTCAGGGATCTTCAGGTGGGTTTGGTTCGACAACAGCAACTGGATTTGGATCCTCCATCTCCAGCTTTGGAAGCAAAGGTAAAGATCAACGATTTCTTTATTGAATCATAAACTGTCTTTCTTGTTTGAAGGTACTTCCCATTTCTAATGAGTTTTGATGTTTGAGCAGATTTTACAGAGACTGCATGTAGTTTAGTATTTTAGCACTAAATTAATCAAAGTGTAGGTTTTTCAGAATTTCATAATAAAAGGTATTTTATAAAATTATCCATCACTCCATGATAACTCTAAATCCTTCTGTTCCTGCAGATTTTGGTGCCCCAGCCCAGGCCAGCGGTTTCAGCTTTTCTGCTTCAAATAGTGGATTTGGCTCTGCAGCCACACAGTCATCTTCAACAGGTTTTGGTAACATCTTAGCAGCTCCCACACAGCCTCCCTCTGGGTTCGGCACTGCGTTCTCCTCTACACCTTCAGCTTCAAGTTTCTCCTTCGCCTCTACCACCACGGACAAACCAGCACCTGCGTCAGGATTTGGATCTGCCTCTGGATTTAGTTTCCCCACTACAGCAAGCAGCAGTTTCGGGGTTGTAGCCCCTGCGACAACAGGAAGCAGCAGTCCTTTTGGGAAGACAAGTGGAGGATTTGGGGCAGCAGCCACTCAGCCCACGTCAGGAACTGGGTCTGCCGAAGGGGCGTCGGACAGTCTGTTTTCCCCTGAGAGTAAACTGACCGAAGAGGAACTGAGTCAGTTCAAGGCTAAGAAATTCACTCTGGGACAGATTCCACTGAAGCCCCCCCCTTCTAACCTGCTAGTGGTGTGATACTGTGGACAATATGGGTACATTATTAAACTAAAAAATATAATTTTGTGTAAAGATTTTCTGCTTTAAACCTTTTCCGTGCAAGTAATTTTGAAGATGTGGCTGACATCCACACACTTCTCCTCAGTTTAGGTGGAGAAAACTCAGTTTGGAAGTGTACTGTGTACTTTCAAGCTATCTTTTGTCATAAAAAGTTCTATTTTTGAATGATTTTGCATTGCATGGATTTTAATTTGTTCATCTTTTCCCTTTTATTAAGTAGCTAAGGGTACAGCAAGAAAAGCTGATGGGAAAAAAATCTTTTAAAGGTTTATTTTTAATTTTTAATGATCAAACATGCAAAATTCAACAAATCAGCCTGTTGAACTGTATGTGGAGTAAATTTGCCAACAGAGTTTGGGAAACAGTTCCAGCATATGTACAGATATTATGTTATTTTATGGAATGGCTGATTCCTCAACCAGGTTTCTATTGTGAAAGAGATTATCTGTCTGGTGGGCTAAAGGCAAATAAATGTATTTCATTTACGGTTTCATGGGATAGGAATTCTTGCTGTAATTACATGTATCAGTCAGAAGGTGGTGTCACAACACAAGCTCAAATGTTCATGAGGTTTTTTGTTTTGTTTTTTAATTATTTCTGCACATGTGTTTTAACCTAGAAGTACTTTTTAACTTCAGGCTACTTTTTTCACTTGCAATGTAATGTGACAAAACAACAAAATCAAGGCCTGGAAACAAAAAACATTTATTCACACCAGATTTCTGCTAAAAGAGAGCTAAGTGAGGCAGCTTCCAAATGACAGAGAATAAATAAGCTGTTCAGAATGTATTTATTAGGTGCTGAGCAAATGGTGGGACAGTAAGAGTGATCCATGTGACAGCAATAAACCATACTGCAGAGGGGGCTCTACCTCTGCTGACTCGAGCATATTTTCAGCTGACGGGGAGTGCGTAGCTTCAGACGGAGGTGACGCTGGGTTTCGTGTTTGCCTCCGTTTGTGTGTCCGTGTTTTACAGCCAGGTCAAAAAGGCCTTGTAGATATAATTAATAAAAATTTTATGTGTTCTTATAAATAGTTGCGGAACATTAACTGCGAGCAACAGTGTGCAACACAGTCATTTTCTCTCCTGCTCCTCTGTCCCTCAGCAGTAACCTCCCACCCACCCCCTGCTAGAAGATGATAAATAATTCAGCTGATTAATGAACGACTGAAAACGAAACGCTCTCATGAAAAGGCACTTGCTCCCTCGTGCCGCTGAAATATGTTTATATTGCTGTCCTGTGACTTTTAAAGCAATCTAACTGATAAATAAGGGTGTTTGTGTTTGTTACCCCACCCCACACCAAATAAGCAGATTTGCTACAGCATCAAATCGATAGCATTGCTTGTGTTTATGTAGGGTATGCATGAGTGAGGGGATGAGTCTGTGGATACCTGAATACACACACAGA
Organism: Pelmatolapia mariae; assembly: GCF_036321145.2. Taxonomy (NCBI): domain Eukaryota; kingdom Metazoa; phylum Chordata; class Actinopteri; order Cichliformes; family Cichlidae; genus Pelmatolapia; species Pelmatolapia mariae. The sequence continues at coordinate 9,552 of NW_027052483.1, read as the reverse complement.
AACGCACGGGGTTTTATTGGTAGCATTTACTCACTCTCAAATACATCACCTCAGTGATGATGTTGGATTGCTCGTCTGACCAGTTGTGCGTAATCTTAACACGCGTACCCTCCTTTCCTCCCATGGATCATTAAATATTCCCCAAGAGGGACCCTACATTTAAAATGATGGAAATACAGCATCAAGACTTGAGTCCATATGCTCCTTCAGTCCTCCCTTCCCAACCCTCCTGTGAAATCACTGCTTAAACAACACAGCGTGCACTGTAATCCAATTGACTGTGCCCTGACTTCAGCAACAAGGACCAGATGTACACAGTATATGGTGCTTTAATATATTTAACACACCTATCGATAAGAGGGAAACAGGAGCTGTCTGTCTGGTTGATGCCCTCTTTAGACTGCAGGCTCCGGCTGTGTAGCAGCTCCAAGTGGATCCTTTGAATTATGACTTCTGCCTGCTGCTAACTTTTCCAGACCAGATTTTGTCTTTATTATAGGGTGACTAAATGCATGCTGTTTTCATTGCCACTGTGGTGTCTGCATCAGCTGATGTCAGCACTGGACGCTCGGAAAGAAAGAAACGCTTTGGTTGCCCCTCTGCACATTTCAGAGGAACTGAGCTGAATCCAAAACTACTATAAATAGGGTATGATTCCAGGTGACACCCCCCCCCCCCCCACACACACACACACACACACACACACACACCACCCCTTTTATAGTTGTAGCAGAGAACAAGGCTTAGTAATTGGAGCTATGAATCCAGAGGTAGAATTGATTGTGTTGTGCCACAGCAGTTTGCCTATGGGAAACAAGGCATTGATCCAAGGCCTCTGATTTATGCCTATCTGACTAGCTTATTGCAAAAGGCCTTGGTGGCACATATTTCACCTGCAAATATATTTTTATAGGTCCATGTCTGGCTCTGTGTTTCCATGCTGAGGATGTTTATGGTTTCATAGTAGGATTAGTGTCTTCCGCTTAACACACTGAGAGTAAGAAATGTTGGCTTAGAGAATATACTGCACATGCACATGCTGTATTTAAGGATGGGCTAGTCTCAAAACTGGAGATTGAACTGGAGATCCAAAAAGGCTGGATAGAAAATAAATTCAAAGCATCAATTTTAACTGTGCAGACACTGCTGCATACTCACTAAGTGGAAACGGAAGCATAGCCATTTTCAATTTCATTAGATCTCATATAAATTCAAAATACTTTCCAGTAAAGATCATGTCTGCTTTTTTTTTTTTTTTTTTTTTTTTTTTTTTTTTAATTTCATTTCACATTAATCTAGTGTACTGGTGCTGTGCAGACTGGGTAACTCAGACAGTAACAATGTGATGTGTTATGAGTCATCTCTAGCAAACATCCAGTATACTTGTTGAGTTTTATACATTACAGAAATGGAAAAATTTTAAATGCTGTGTCCAAGCCAAGAGTCTCAACTTGCATAGGCCTACTGTACGTACTCCAGCCAGCGATTGCTTGCAGCTGTTTGAGTTAGATCAGAGAATAATTTCAGTCTTGCAAAGGGCAGCGACCGCCAAAGAGTTCAACAATTCTTGAAGTTCATCATGAGTGGCTGCAAAGGAAAAGAAACTGTTTTCTTCACACTTGTTGGATTAAATAACTTTAGGAGCTAGGACACATGTAAATATATAACTCATTACAACACTTCAGAGTAAACGAGTTTGGCATTTTGCCACATACACCCTTTAGTTGTTTTGTTGAAATTAACATTAGAAGATTTCTTTTACTCTCTTTTTTGTCCATTAAGTATGAGGCTGTGCAGCCAGAAGACCATTAGCTTAACAAAACAGCAAGAGTGGCAAAGTTATTGCCGCTCTCTGCAAGAATAACAACACATCTAAAATTCGCCAATTAACACATTATAATGTGTGTTAACTATTTCACAGCCATGGACTGTGAATTGTTGGAGTGAGTCTCATCCCCACTGTGAATTTGCTACATGAAAACTCCAAATTTATGGATTTAACACACCAGCTATCATTAATATTTCACTTTGGGGGAATAAAAAAAGTACTATGACAAGAACATCAACATAACCTTTCTAGCTAAAAAAGAAGAAGCTGTTTGCTTATTTACACATACAGCTGTTACTTTATGTGATTAACGTTATAAATTGGCGATTCTATTCTTCTATTCTTGTTTTCTTTGCTATCTAGCTTGGTAAGCTAGCTTATATGTTAACTGCATATCAAATACTGCTAGCTCTTTATAAACTTTAGAGTGCCTAATTGAGGTTTTTAAAAAGGCAGTTCCTGTAACATATATATATATTTTTTTAAATGCAGCTGTATTATTATTATTATTATTATTATTATTATTAGCATTATGATTTAATAAAAAAGTTGCTGTGTTTACTTTTTTATTTCACTAAAACGAAGAATGGCAAAGGTGAACCACAATGATAAATGTGAGGACAGGTGGACGCTTTTGCACAGGTAAACAACATTTACAGTTCCCTTCACGCTTTCTCCACACATGTCCACGCGTAGTCGCTGTTTGCCTGTCTTCTCCAAGCGGCCGGGCCTGCTTGTAATCCATCTCTCCTCTCCCTCCTTCCCACCCTCCTATCCCTTTCGCCACAGCAGCGCGTCTCTCGCCGCGCCTTGCATGCCGTGTGACCAGCATCACAGAGCCGACAAGCCGTCCTACGAACCGCCGTCCTCACACCAGCACAGCGAAAATAAAACCCAAACGATGACATACTTACAAAAACGACAGAAGCAAACATTAATTTGACAACTTCCGACTCCCCGCACCTTGCCTTCGCCGCTTCTTGCTCTAAGTGGTAAGTGCACTGATTCCTTCTTAATTGCACGGCTCGCGGTGCTCAGTGTCCGTGCAGGACAATGATAGCACCAATGGACTGATGATCGGAATAATGCAACTGATATCTGAGCAGATGAGAGGAGCATGACGCAAATATTTTAAACTGTGTTTAATCTTGCAGTGTACAAGCTATAGGCATTTTGGAGGTAGTGGACTGGATTAGATTATTTGCAGCACATCAGCTGGAAATACTTGGTTTCCTCTGTTATGCTCTCCTCTTTGTTAGTAAGCAATTGCCACGATACAGCTTACAGGTTCATGTCTTCTCTTACTTTAATCTCGTTAAGTGTTTAAAGGGATTAATACGGTCATAAGAGACGGTATATATGATGCACAGTGATGCTGTGGTAGAGATAGCATTGTGGCCTAAATACTCATAGACACAATTTTCTTGCTTTCATTTTTACTAATAAAGTATTCTGATTCTAATGATTCTTAGTCTACACTGATGTTTGCTTAAGAGATGTGGAACCAGTTGTCTCTGCTGATTTAGACATGTAGGGAGAAAGTTCAGGCATGTCATAGGTCAGCTGTGCACTTCTTCTGGTGATCTGTGGATGGCTGCATGAGGTCAAAGGCATAAAGGTGCCTCGCTATAATTCAGTTTATGCACTGCTGCCCCTTTCTTATGGTGTTTGTTTATGCTGCACGTGACAGTGAATGGAGAGGAAGGAGTGAGTGTGAGTGAAACTGAGCATATTTTAAGATGCCTGCCCCTTGCCTGTGCCAAGTGCACGCTGAGGTGTGAGGTTGTATCAGATGGCTGCATGCACATGTATGCACACAAACGAAGGGAGATGCAAACACCAGAATGGCAGCGCAGACTGTGCTCCCCACCTGTGGAAGGAAACTGAAACATGTGACTGAGGATCTTCTTTTGAATAAAAAGGGACAGTGCATATTAATGAACAATGTAAATATGCCAGAGTTAGCCAACAGGCTAAATTTACATCTGTAGCAGCTGGCAGGTCAACAAAAACAATAAATACGGAATTTAGCAAACCCTCAGACAGTGTACAACAATATAGTCTAGACAACAAATACATGAAATTACAGCACAAAATGTTATATTACAATGAAATGCAAAATATGCAACATTAAAAATAACACATATTCATATAAAACTAGTGATCGCAAATCTGATTCCTGTTTAGCCATCGTTCGAGATTAGTTTTAAATGTGTTGAAGGAAGTCCATTCTCTTAATACAGCTGGAATACCATTCCTCATCTCAATACCTTTGCCAGAGGTAGTGAGATACCAAAGGTACTGTACAATCCCTTCTAGTAGAGGATCTGGTTACTCTTCCACTGATTTTGGATTTAAACATGATGAACTCACTCAGTGAGGGTGGAGCAAGTCCACGTAGGATCTTATAAAAAGAACAAGCAAAAGTAAATATTTAAACATTTTTAAAACTGAAGATATTATATTTCTGAAGCATGAGACAGTGATGGAAAGAAAAAGGTTTTCTCTCTAACACTTCTAAGGCCTTTTAAAATAAAGAGTCTTTGGTTTCAAAGTAGCTGTACTTTGACTTTCTCTCAATCGTGTGAAGGGAATAGTATGAAGGCAGTTTGATATTTGTGACACTTGTAATTGTTAGTATTAAGCATGAGTAAGCGAGAGCGAGTAAGTGCATTAACTGGCACTAAAGGACTGTATCTTCTCGGCCTGTTTCAAGGAGAAAGAGAATAATTATCCACATGCTTAACTCTTAAAATGCTACCGTGACTCAGACTTGATCCTTTGAATAATCCAATGAAACGCAACTGAGTAAATAAAATCTTAAAAAGACTGAAACTTGTGCTGTGGAAAGCTGTGGCCCTGTACTTCCATTTAACTTGAACTCACACATTCACAGAAGCCAGTTTTCATAAATTTGCTATTCTGTACCGATTTAAGAGAGACCAAGGATCACTCATCCCATTTTATATCCTCAAAAAGCTGCCATTTAGCTCACATGTCTGCTTATGAAGTATTCATGTGCTCGTGTCACAGTTTTACTCCAGATTTGGTTGGGTGTGGCTTTCCGAGCAGCTTTTGAGCTGCAAGTCTGGGATGGAACAAAAGCCTCTTATTGTAAAATATTTACTTGGATGAAATATATAGCTGTGCTCAGAAGTTTACATACACAGTGATTTCCATGAACTGTTCTTTTTCCAGGGTGGAATGATGGCACAGCATGCATCTTTAATGGCTTAAAAAAAACACAAGAGTTGGATGCACAAGTTTGATTTTATTTTCACTTTTCTCTAATCCACACATGGTCAGATTTATAAATACAGCCTGAAATTTATACATACAGCCCCACACTATACTTTGTCAAATATTTGTAAGTTAAAAATCGAACAGACTCTCATGGTAGCTATCACTAAGCATGTGGATATTTGACCTCTCTTTTTAACATAAGTTTTCTGGCATGGACCTGGATTTCAAGCATAGTCTGTAGGATTGAGGTTAAGACTTTAGGAAGACCATTCCAGAAGTTTAATCCAGTCACAAACCAGTTTTGATGTGTGTTTAGGTTCATTGTCCTGTTGGAACGCACAGTTTTTTCCAAGTTTGGTCTAGTCGTTGATTACTATTCATTATTCCATCCACTTTGTGCAGTGTATGAATATCAACAAAACAGCCCCAGAGCATGATGCTACCGCTACCATGCTTGACAGTTAGTACAGCCTCATCTTTATTCCTCCTAACATATCTCTTGTCATTGTGGCCAGAAACATCAATCTTTCTCTTTTCTGACCATAAAATGATGAGTACCCTCTCAGTCAGCGTTGTTAAACTTGCTTCACTGTGGACAGTGATGCTGCCATTCCAACAGTTTTCAGTTCATGGCAGGCTCTAGTCTTGGTGGTTTCTGGGTTGTTCCTTAACATCCCAACCAATTTCCTCTCATCTGAGGGTGACAGTTTGAGTCTTTTTCCAGACCTGGGCAAAGTGGAGACGCATCCGAATAACTTTGACACACCATTATTCAAACTGATGATCTTGGAGTAATTCTTGTAGAACATCCAGCACAATTTAAGGAAAGATTTAGAGTAAGTTTATGTATATGTTTGAGCCTGTATGCAAACTTCTGTTTGAATACTTCCGTTTGTATACTGTATGGATTTGGGTGGCTGTGGCTCAGGTGGTAGAGCAGATCAGCTACTAATCGGAAGGTCGGTGGTTCGATTCTTGGCTTCCCCGATCTGCATGTCAAGTATCCTTGGGCAAGATACTAACCCCAAATTGCCCTCCGATGCGTTCATCGGAGTACGAATGTGTGTGAATGCAGGTTAGTTTGCACTGTGTTTAGAAGTGCTTGTACGAGTGGGTGTGATTGGGTGAATGAGGCATGTTGTATAGAGCGCTTTGAGTACTCCGGGAGAGTAGAAAAGCGCTATATAAGAATCAGTCCATTTACCATTTACCATTTGAGAAAATCCAAAAAAAGCCAGTAAGTCAGTAAACATGTCTGCTGTACAATAATTTCACTGTGGACAAAGAAAAGTTGAAAGAAATGAATAAAAGCCTCAAATGACCATCATATTATGTAAAGTTGTGACCACAATTGTATGATTGTGCATACTCTTGAGTCTTGGTGGTGGGGAGAGTAGCATCACATATTATCAGATGAGCTGCTCCAAAGGCCAGCCTTACTTTTGTGCACTATATCATCTTCCATCAAAGAGCCTCTGCTCACATGCACACACACACACAATACTAAAAACCAATAGCTGGAAAGGGCAAAGGCAAAGTGCAGTGCAACACACACACTCATAAATGCACTGACACATCTGATCACACTTCAGATCTGTAGCTGCCTGCTGCTGGTTCTGGTGCTCTTTGAAATGAAAATCAAATGAAAACAACCAAGAGGCAGAGCTAGACACTTATCATAGCAATGAACAGGCTCCGGTGTGCGTGTCTGGGTGCTTATTTATATGTGTGTTATTGTTGCACCGTATGTCGCTGCGTGCACTCGTGGACAGCCATCTGTGGGGCACAATTCACTAGCCAACTGGTATGTGTCATCAATGGCGGTGGTTGTGATTGGCTGACGATTATCGTTTGGCTTGATTCGCGCCTCACCTCCCACTCCAAACTGGACTTACCACTGAGACACTAAGGTGTTATATAAGATTATTTTGCATACTTGGACTGAACCTTGCCCAGAAGAGGTCAGCCCACATGGATGTGATGGGGGTTTTTGACCTATATTTTTGAAGTTTACATTTTTCATGACACAGTGAGGGAATTGTCCAGGTTGAAAGACCAGTAATAAAAAAAAATGAAAAAACAAAACAAAATAGTGTTTATGGTGCCCCTCTGAAAACCCTTGCCAAATCAAAGATGGGGATCCATCTAGTGTGGCTAATGTTTCTAAAAAGGAAACAACTGAAAGAAGCTAAGGTAGGCTGCCGTTGTTTTTAATTAGTTGTCGATAGATTTTCCTCATCTTCAATCTGGGATTTTAAGAGAACCGTAATGCTTTTTAGACACAAAGAATTTTATTATCCTGTTAAATTAACACTGTTAATTATGAGCCAGATAACGTTTGGTGTCTAGCTCCCACATTAAGGTTATTTGTAATGTTGTTTCATTAATTTGCCATAGCCAGTAGTCACTACCTTAGTGATAACTTAAGAGACAGCTAATGTGGCTGACTGATAATTACCTAATTTCTAAATGACTAACATTAACATGTGCAGTGACAGGGTTAACTATGATGATAACCTTTGCTGACCTCACGATGAATCCTAATAAAATGCTGTTCAGTGTAATAAACTACTGATCATGCTTTTAGCTGCTAGTGACGTTGGGGGTGGGGCGGGGGTGTTTTGGCCTATGTGCAGTGATGTTATGTGCAGTTGTGTGTCAGTTAGAGGAGCGAAGATGGCAGTGTCGGTAGCAGTACTGTTGCAAATGAGTATCTAATCCAACACTACCTTTTACTATCCATTAGTGTTCGTGTATTAATATTTTGGCCCAATTATCCATCCATCCATTCATCCAATCAATCCATCCGTCCATCCATCCATCCGTCCATCCATCCAACTACCTGCTATCCGCTCTTTATCAAGCACTGGGTTGTGCAGCTGCAGCCCAGTGAAGCCCAGATCTCTCTCTCCTCAGCCACACTCCTTCAGGGTTAGCCCAATGGAGCATTCCTAGGCCAGCTGAGAGATATAATCTTTCCAGCAATCTCTCCACATAATCTCCTGAGTCTAACCCAGGGCCTTCTTTTGGTGGTATATACTTAAAACACCTCACTCTAGAAGTGCTTAGGAGCATCCTAGTCAGGTGCCCAAACCACCTCAACTAGCTTCTTTCAGTGTGTAGAAGAAGCTGCTCTACTGTGAGCAGCAATATCCCACTTGCACTATTAACAGTGTGTGGGCAGAGCATTGCTTCCGCCTCCTGAGTTGTGTGATGATTTGACAGAATCGCTTCAAGGCCAACTGACAGTCTGGCTCTATGGCCAAACTTCTCCCATACCTGACTTTTTGCTTTAGCTACTACCAGAGCTGCGCTATGATTGGCCTGCTGGCATCTGGCAGCTGTCTTTGGAGTCCTGTAGGGTAACCAACCTTGATAGGACCCTTTATTCCGTTTAATGGCTCTCGTCACCTCTGATGGCCAGCTCTGTGTAGCTTCCTGAGCCATTGAACGTGGGCCATTCAGATTCAGTGTCCCCAGCCTCCCTCGGAATGCTGTCAAAGCTGAATGTGGGAATTGAAGGTCTTACAGACTGGGGCCTTATGCTTATGAGTGTGCAGAACTGTCCGGCATCCTCCTTCCTGATCAGTTGGTGATCAGTTGACAGCTCAGCTCCTCTTCTCACCCAAGACATGCAGCTGCAGATCAAATAAAATGATTACAAAATCGACCATCAACCTGCAACCTAGGGTGCCCTGGTGCCGTGTGCACTTATTAGAGTTCGGCCTCTCTTTAGGACACTAGCTCCAGAGCCCAAGCCATGAATTGAGGTGAGCTTGACTGTATCTAGCCAGTATCTCTCAACCTCACACTGACTCAGATTCTTTCCCCACCAAAGAGGTGATGTTCTGTGTCACGAGCTAGTTTCAGCACTGCTGCTTGACACACATTTAGAAGAAAAAGAAGAAGAACCCAAACTGTGATAAACCTAAGAAGAAACCTAGGATTGTAATTTTATAATAATAAAACATAATAAGCATGTTATGTTGTAAAAACACAGTATGGATTCAGCTGCAGATAAAAATAAATCCCTGAAATATAATAATAGTCAATATTATTATTATTAAGAAATCATTTATATCAGCAAAACAAGCAAAACATTTAGGTCATGTATGAAACAGCCTATCTATGGAGAGGAATATATATATATATATAAGTAAGATAAACGTGTAACTCTTATCCTGTCTTCCTGGAGGATCTGTATGCATTCCATTGCACACATCCCTTTAAAATGTTTAGCTGTAAATAAGACAGAAAGCTGTGCTTTGGTTAAACCTAGCTATCTCTCTACAGACCTACTGCAGCCCCCGAAAACCTCACAACACAAGCCCTTGCATTCTAAGTTGGAACTTGGTGATTTGACATGTTGAGCTGGGTGAGATCCTATGTGATACTCCGCCCCAGGCAGACTACCAGTGTCCCAGGTGGGATGAGACAGAGGGGACGTGAGGGATGAGACGGGGAGCTTTCCTGGCACTTCA
>NW_027052482.1:0-44602 GCF_036321145.2 Pelmatolapia mariae | reverse complement strand
AAGCTTGCTAGTAAGTTAATAAGCGAGATGCATCCATACACAATGCAACGCACAGACACAGATACCCAAATCTCCCACACTGGAGCACACACTTCTTAGAGGGGCCATTAACTATATTAACCATGGAGCCATCAATATTATTTGTCTTAACTGCATTAATAATGCACCAAAATGAAGAGTAAAAACTGGCCTCACATTTGTCAGATGGACATTAATATGAATCTAAGTAAATGTCAGAAATCCAGTGTAGCTGCTGGATGTGTAAAAAAGTCATTATTCAGCACCAACTGCTGGGATATTTCTCAGTGTTTTCTGCTTTCATCTGTTGCACACTTGGATTAAGATGAATCAAAACCAGTGTAGCTTTGTGAGTTTCGCCTTTACTGCTGCAAATGTATAGACATAGAGCAACGTTACACATTTGTACAATCTCTCACCGCTCTTTTAGGCGCACTGCCTTTTGGTTAGTCTTTAAACTCAAAACACTAATACTTCTTACAGTACATCAATGAAATAAACATAAACAAAAAAGTGTGATTCACCAGTCTTCATCTGCTGTGATTATAGCCCGGTACAGGTATAGATTCACAAAAGCGCCACGAGGTTTCCACACAAACTAATGAATTAGCTCTTTCTTGTCCTTACACATCAATGCCCCCAAGCAGCCAAAAAAAATCTGGTTTTATGTTTTATATAATTTATACCACATATACCACACTGAGCACACCTGATTTAATCATCTTAGTTACACATGTACCTTTTACTCTGAATCTTCATGTTTCTCTGGGCTATCTTGCTGCTTGTGGAAGAACAGGGAAAATGACTACACCCCAGGTTAAACACCTTTCTGTATAGTCTTAATGTTCACAATAGACAGTTTTTCACCACCACGGCACTCGTCTCACCTGCACATGCATCAAATAATGTAACTGTCTGTATATCTGTATTACAGCAGCAGTCTCATTGCGCATGTGCCATCCATACATGGAGGTTTGAGTGGCACATTCAAACTTAAATATTCTTCTTAATTAGCTGCAAGACATGAGCACAGATGTGGTTATCGCACTAGTCTCTATAATCCCAGTAATTGCATTAGATATCATAACCTCACCAGGTTGTGTAACTGCTGTAAACTGTTTACTGACATCATAAAAGAATTATGGTACTTCAGTGAGAACCACTGTAGTTAAAAGAAGATTGATTTTTCCATGTACTGTAATATTATCTAATCTATGTGGCAACATGATTTCATTTTGGGACATCCCCAACCTTTTTTTGTGCACACATGGATTTCACAAGGCAGCGAGAAGCCAGCACTGAACATCAGGCATCAGTGGCAACATGTACAACACTGATTAAGTTACATACAGCATGGGGTTGGGGAGTGTGTGTGTGTGTGGAGGTAAGTAAGTAAAGTCAAATATTTATTTGTATATGACATTCAAGAGCAATATAACAACGAAATGCTAGAACATAATTACAAAAGGCTCCAGCCTCCTCGTGACCCTGAGTTGGATAAACAGAAAAAAATGGATGGATTGACCAAAAGCTAGTGGGTTCCTTGCTTTTGGTCGGTGGGTTGTAAAGTGGCTTGCATTTGCACAGTAACTGTGGACAGGCTACATGTCTGTGACGGTTCTCAGTCATCCAGGTCATCGTAGTCAAAGAAGCTTGGAAAGAAAAGCGTCTGGACTTCTTTAAGTTGCTTGAAGACATTTCACCTCTCATCCGAGAAGCTTCTTCAGTTCTCTGAACTTAGACTGTGGACAGGCTAAAGCACCTTATATCACTTGTGTAAATTTGCACCATCAGCTGATGTGTCCTAGCACTGACTGCAGCGGAGCTCGACGTTGTATCCTCCAAGAACTAACACCACACTTGATGACCATCTCAATCCAATTAAGCCAGCACTTCTGGCTGCCACTTGCAAAGCTGCCTTTAAAACTTTGAGCCAAACTCCCAGCCACCACACAGGAACAATGAGTCTCTGCCAATCACATCACCTCCCCCTGACATTTTTTTCTATTTTCACATTCATGCTTTTGCTTCACTCTGCTCGGCTTTTCCACTCACTGAAGATCACTGAGACATTTTCTCCAGGCACCATCAGAAGGCATGAGTGTAGGAGGTGAGGCTACGGTCGTTCAAATTAGAATTAATTAACCATGCGGTGTGGGAGGCGTGCATGTTTGTCTCAGGCACTTGCTTTTGGGCGTCTCTTCTTGGGCTGTGTATGTGTGTTTGGGATGTGGACAGACGAGATGGCAGCCAAGAGGCAACCTGTTGCTCTCACTCTCAGGTTTTAGTGGAAGTGAGCAAAATGTCTGCACTCCAAGAGCTAAATGTCTATCTGCAGCACACATCTGGCCAGACAGGCGGGTTTTACTGCTTCGAATGAAGAATTTAACTGATGACACTCAAGGAGATTTCCAGAAGTAACTATTCTTAAAGCGCATAATTATAGAGACAACTGGCAGAGACCCCTCGCTGAGGGGTTTGCTACAGCTTTGGTATACAGTTAGTAAACACACTAAATAATGCATAGATCTATTAATGCATCTGTCTCAGTAGCATTGTGCTCCACTCAAACAAGCGTCTTAGAGCAGTCACGATTAAATGGCTTACATATTTACGTGTTTTATTATGCAAGTTTTAATTGATTGATTTTGAAGATGTCAGCAAAAATAATATAATACAAATAGCCAATAGAAATACGGCACAATTTACATACTGAAAAAAGAGTAGGACAAAATATAAACTTATGCAATCTTATGCCTTTCAATGTTATTTGGTAATTATTATTATCTCAGTGTCCACACAATATCTATATGTACGCACGTATATACACAGGTATACACACATAAACAAAAGAAAAACTGCAACATGTAAACATTTTGAAAATATTTTGTTTTTTTCTGTGCAGTTGCTCCGCGGTGATGTAGATGCTTGAAGGCATTTCTTCTGCATTTCTTCACGTCCCAATTATAGTGGCTTCCGGGCTAAAATGGCATTCTGTGGATTGACTGGACATTGTTATTATGCTATACTTGCCACAGTCACAGCCTTAATCTGTCGGGGTGTGGTGTGGAGAGGACACAAATGCAGGAAATCCGCCAAACAAAAGAAATGAAAAGGTGTCTTTTATTTAGCTTATTGCAAAAATCCCCCACAAAAAAAGACAAACTAGGACAAACACTGGAGATGAACCAATGATCTGACAAAGGGGGGACTCAGAGAGGGAACACAAGAGGTTTCCACAGGTGGAAACAATTAGGGAGAAAGCAAAAGGTAGACAAGTAGTACAAAATGAAACAAGATGTAAGGAAACCAAGAAAGGAAACCACTGAAAGACAAATAAATAAAACAGGAACTGAAATTCAATGACATCACAAAAGCCGAAGACCATAGCATAGCCAGACAGCAGGAAAATACACTCTGGATGAATGACGCACTCCTGCACCTCACATGTTCTTAAACCAGGGATGTCAAACTCATTTTACACCATGGACCACATACTTTGATCTGTCAGTGTCAGAGGTGGGAAGAATTTTTACTTTACTTAAGTATTTATTTTTTTGACAACTTTTTCACCCTAAATTTTAATGCAAATATCTGTATTTTCTACTTCTAACAAAACAGACTTTAGGTTCATCTATAGGGTTTATACGGCCGGAAGGACTGCAGGTGTCCGTAAGTTATGTTTGAGGAACTTCAGATTCTAGCTAGCGCTGCAGAAGAGCAGGATGCATGAAGGGAATGACATAATTTAAGGGGCAGGTAATTTCAAATTTTACGTTTCCAACAGCTCAAATGTTGCAAGAAATCCTGGTAGTTTTGTCCAGGATAAACAATTTAGTTTGCATCAATGTGGTAAATGTATAGTAAAGCAGCAGTCCATGCCTTTTTTTTGCACCACGGACCAGTTTATGTCCGACAATATTTTCACGGACCGGCCTTTAAGGTGTCGCGGATAAATACAACAAAATAAAATGATACGACCAAGACAAAATCTGTGTTTTTTTGTAAATATAATAATAAACGTGAATTCACTGTGTAATTGTGTAACTTTATTAGCAGCGTCCTCCTGAAATGCGCCAACAACATTGAGAGTAACATCTCAAATGTAGCACATAGTTCAGTTACCTTTGTACCAAAATGGTAGGTAGAATTGTCCTTCAAAGAGCTACTTTTTACTTTCTTACTTTGACTACCTTTCAGAGCCTGTTACGTTTTCACTTCTGCTTGAGTGAAGAAGTTGTATTATTTAAGAAAAGCATCTGTACTTCTACTTAAGTACAGAAAGTCTGTGCTTTAGCCACCTCTAGTCACTGTAAATAAGTTTAACTACACATTTAATCGCTCAGCTATCCTAATATAAGACAAAGAATTTCAACAGTACAGTTTTTCTACATGATACAGAAATACTGCTCTAATAAATAAATCTGTCAGCACGACTCTATGAGCTTAAGTAGTAAGAAATTACTGTGTAAAGTTACAGAAAGGTTCAGGTACCTCATGGCACAGACTGTCTTGTAATTATAAAACAGAAAGTTTTTGCTAATTTGCACAATGATCCACAAAACACAAACAGTAGATAGAGGAAAACATGAACTTTCCCGTTATTTAATTGTTAATCTATTACTTAATTACCTTGGTGTCGTATGAATTGCCATGGGGGAGGTCTTTATCAGTAGAAAAAGCTGTAAAACTGCTGTAAAACACTGGATGGTTTTCCAAAACCATCCAGTGTACCCGATAAGAATCTGTGCAGGGAAGATTCTGGCCTGCAGGCCTTGGGTTTGACCCCCCTGGTTTAAATGCAATGGTGCATGGTAAAATCTGACTGTTTTCATTTCACATTTCTCATCCCACGTAAACTTTTAAACCAGAAATCTTCAATTAAAATTAAAACAATAGTTTGCATGCAACTACAGATTCTAACAATGTAGGCATGAGCATAAAAATGATGCTCCACCCACCATGATATGAACCATTTATACACCGGTATATACATGCAGTATTAAGTTTTGTTTGAGAGGCTATGAGCTGAGTAAAAGTAACCAAAACAAATATTAGACTATATTTAGTAACACTGCTTTGCTGTTGCCATGATCATGACAAACTGGAGTTATTTGTTTTCATAATTAAGGTCTAAACAAGTAAAGAGAGGTCATTCAAATACAAAAAAAGATAATGATTTGTTCTAGTAAACAGATGAACCCCACCTTTAGCTCCCTAAAAATAACTATTCCAACTGTACGTAACCAGAGCAACGGTACTAATGCCTGACATAACAAGCCATTTCCTAGTTCTTCAACAAACACACTTAAACTGAGGCACTATCAGAGGTAAAAATGTTCCAGATTTTTCTCCAATTACATGATCAATGTAGTTGTTCTCCCCAGGTGTTACAATCAAGCTCAGCATTCATACACCGACCAAACCAAGAAGTCCAGGCTCTTGATCTTTTATGATAAGATAAAAGAGCAAAAAACAAGTTCATCCGAACAATACTGCAGCTCTTTACACAGAAACATATAACTTTCACATTTGAATGGTATGCTTTAAAGGTACAGTCAGTCAATTTTTGAGTTTATTCATTAGGGAAAAAGATATTGTACTGATAAATATGCATTGGTTACATGTCTTCTCATACTTAAAGTAAACCCATTAAAAATAAATAGGTGTGAGTGGCAGTTTATGGAAACAGCCATGTTGAATACAGTGGCCTAATGGCATTTTATGGACATGCCTAGACACTAGCCATCTACACTACTAGTCAAAACTTTAGGCACACCTTCTCATTTTTGTTTTATTTAAAAAAATAAAGAAATAAAAATAAAGGTTAGGTCATTGTGTCTTGATTTATGCTCAATCATCCGGGTAAGTAAATCCCAAAGGTTGATTCTGTTCATCTGGACGTAGAGTTTTCAGTGGGAGAAACGCTTCATCACTCATCCAAGTGACTTCTTCAGTCTCAGCTGACTGCAGGTGTCCCAAACCTTATAAACAGTACATTTGCACAATGACTGAAAGTAGCACCACTGAAGGAACAATGGACTGTGAGGTCAATTCCTTGATCATTAATATGCAAATTGTCATGACCATTGATCAATGGCCATGAGTACTGTTTCTAAGGTTGGGGAAACCTGCAGTCAGCTGAGACTGAAGAAGTCACTTGGATGATTGACGAAACGTTTCTCCCACTGAAAGCGCTACGTCCAGATGAACAGAATCAGCTTTTTGGGAAAGGTTATGTTAGGTTTTGCTTTTTTTTAAATGACTATTTACTTTGTAGATTCAAAACTATGAATGAACATATTGAATGAACAATATTTAGTAAACAAAAAAGTGTGAAATAACTCAAAACACGTTTTTATATTTTAGATTCTTCAAAATAGCCGCCCTTTGGTTTGATTACTGCTTTGCACACACTTGACATTCTCTCAATGACCTTCATGACGTCGTCACCTGAAATGGTTCTCCAACAGTCTTGAAGAAGTTCCTAGAGATGCTGAGCACTTGTTGGCCCTTTTGCCTTCACTCTGAGGTCCATCTCATCCCAAACCATCTCCACTGGGTTTAGGTCAGGTGACTGTGGAGGCCAGGCCATCTGGTGCAGCACTCCATCACTCTCCTTCTTGGTCAAATAGACCTTACTCAGCCTGGAGGTGTGTTTGGGGTCATTGTCCTGTTGAAAAATAAATGATGGTTCAACTAAATGCAAACCGGATGGGATGGCTTTTCGCTGCAGGATGCTGTTGTAGCCATGCTGCTTCAGTGTGCTTTCAGTTTTGAATCCCCAACAGTATCAGCAGTAAGCACCCCCACACCATCGCACAGTCTCCTCTGAACAGTTAATGTACTGGGTGGGCCATTTATATGGATACACCGTAATAAAATGGGAATGGTTGGTGATATTAAAGTCCTGTTTGTGGCACATTAGTATATGTGAGGGGGCAAACTCCTCAAGACGGGTGGTGACCATGGTGGCCATTTAGAAGTCGGCCATCTTGGATACAACTTTTGTTTTTTCAATAGGAAGAGGGCCATGTGACACATCAAACTTATTGGTAATGTCACAAGAAAAACAATGGTGTGCTTGGTTTCAACGTAACTTTATTCATGAGTTATTTACAAGTTTCTGACCACTTATAAAAATGTGTTCAATGTGCTGCCCATTGTGTTGGATTGTCAATGCAACCCTCTTCTCCCACTCTTCAACACTGATAGCAACAACGCAGGAGAAATGCCAGCACAGGCATCCAGTATCCGTAGTTTCAGGTGCTGCACATCTCATATCTTCACACCATAGACAATTGCCTTCAGATGACCCCAAAGATAAAAGTCTAAGGGGGTCAGATCGGGAGACCTTGGGGGCCATTCAACTGGCCCACGACGACCAATCCACTTTCCAGGAAACTGTTCATCTAGGAATGCTCGGACCTGGCACCCATAATGTGGTGGTGCACCTTCTTGCTGGAAAAACTCAGGGAACGTGCCAGCTTCAGTGCATAAAGAGGGAAACACATCATCATGTAGCAATTTCAAATATCCAGTGGCCTTGAGGTTTCCATTGATGAAGAATGGACCCACTATCGTTGTACCCCATATACCACACCAAACCATCACTTTTGTTGGTCCAACAGTCTTGGAGGGATCCATCCAATGTGGGTTAGTGTCAGACCAATAGCGGTGGTTTTGTTTGTTAACTTCACCATTAACATAAAAGTTTTCCTCATCACTGAACAAAATCTTCTGCGTGAACTGAGGGTCCTGTTCCAATTTTTGTTTTGCCCATTCTGCAAATTCTGTGCGCCGATCTGGGTCATCCTCATTGAGATGCTGCAGTAGCTGGAGTTTGTAAGGGTGCCATTTGTGAGTAGCTAATATCCGCCGAAGGGATGTTCGACTAATGCCACTCTCCAGTGACATGCAGCGAGTGCTACGCTGTGGGCTCTTGCTGAATGAAGCTAGGACGGACTTCTAAATGGCCACCATGGTCACCACCCGTCTTGAGGAGTTTGCCCCTCACATATACTAATGTGCCACAAACAGGACTTTAATATCACCAACCAATCCCATTTTATTACGGTGTATCCATATAAATGGCCCACCCTGTAGAGATGTGTCTGCTACTGGAGCTCTGTGTGGCATTCATCTGCGCTCTAATCTGATCTTAACTTTTGATTTCTGAGGCCGGTGATTCGGATGAATTTATCCTCAGCAGTAGAGGTGACTCTTGGTCTTCCTGCTGCGGTCCTCATGTGTCCTCAGTTTTATCGTAGAGCTTTATGGTTTTTGCGACTGCACTTGTGGGCACATTCAAAGTCTGAGCAATTTTCCGGACTGACTGACCTTCAGTTCTTAAAGTAATGATGGACTTTCTCTTTACTTAGCTGATTGGTTCTTGCCATAATATGAATTTTAACAGTTGTCAAATAGGGCTGTCAGCTGTGTACCAACTTCACTTCTGAACAACACAACTGATGGTCCCAACCCCACTAAGAAGGCAAGAAATTCCACAAATGAACCCTGACACACCTGTGAAGGCCAAGGGTTTGCAGCACTGTCACTACTTTCAGGAGTCTAAAATATAAGACATGTTAGAGTTATTTATCATTTCTTTCTTTGCTACATACAATATCGCACAAAAGTGAGTACACCCCTCACATTTTTGTAGATATTTTATTAAATCTTTTCATGAGACATCACTGAAGATATGACACTTTGATACAATGTGAAGTAATCAGTGTACAGCTTGTATAACAGTGTAAATTTGATGTACCCTCAAAATAACTCAACACACAGCCATTAATTAAACAACTGGCAACAAAAGTAAGTACACCCCTAAGGGAAAATGTCCAAATTGTGCCCAAAGTATCAATAAGAAGGAAAAACATAACCTCCAACAATATTTCCGAAAGTATGTTTGTGTGATGACGGCCTTGTCATTGTGGTAAGTTAGAAATGATGTGGCACATGCGTTACACGACAAATTTAAATCCAGCTGTTTTTTCACAGCGTGCTCGATGTGTAATGGCGTAAGTCTTGTTCCAGACTGTGTTATCTGTCATAGCCATGTATAATCCTATTTGACTGATGAGTCACAGCGACTCATCTCTTATGCTTTTTGCAATAAAATTTTCAATAAATAACGAATAATGGTAATCGTCTTGCACAACAGCAGATGATACTACATATCCAGTGCTTGTCATCAGCTCTCAGTAACCCTTTGTGTGTTATGACGTAAAGCTACAACCTCAGTTCAAGTGCAGAGCGACACAACAGCGTAGCAACCACCCACTGGTGTATGCCTGGAGGTTTGCTCTGAAACAGTTTAAGCACACATACTTTTACATTATGGATGAATGCTCTGTGCCGGTGGTGCTGATACTGAGGTGGTCCAGCAGCACTCGAGTCCCAATGAATTCAGTTTCAAGTGGAGTATGAAAAAGACACCTGGGCACTCGGCTGCATTTATACAAGGAAGGAGCCCCCGCGCTCCCTTTTACACACCTACACACGCAGACGCGCATACCTGGAAGGAAATCATCCAATCCTGCATCCATTACAAACTCAAAAAGGAACAGTAAAAACTCATTTCTCAGCATCCTTATGCAGATCTCGGTTTCTTTCAATCTCATTGTTAGCTTACCATACACGGACCATATGTCCAAATCAATTCTTTTATAGAAATCTAGTGAAAAAAACTGGAAACGTTATTAAAACAGAGATTTTATTCATTCCTTTGCTGAACGTTTAGGATTAATTTCTACACATGAAGCTTTTCCATTTTCCTTCGCGGGCCGTAGGCGACGTCTCGTGTGAATGAATCTCCCGGGAGATCGAGCACCAGCACGGACAGGACAGGGAGACCTATTACACCCTGCTTCCCATCAATTGTTCTGACACATGGGTTGATGAGACTGAACTCGTCTCACCGCAGCAATGGACCCACTATGATGGACATGCTCACACATATTATCACGTGCGAATTGCTCAGAAATTCTTCCTGTTAAGCTTTTTCTTTCTTTCTTTTGGTCCACGTTATTCCTCCCGTCTCATATGACGGAGATGGGAATGTGTTAGGTGGAAGAAATTAATATAATGTATTGGCTATCTAATTTATTTTTGATTTCCCTCTCTGTGTGGTGTTCATTTTCTATTCTAAATTAAACTGACGACAGGAGTGAAAAGAGGGGAAACAGATTTGAATGAAGGAAAAGAGCAGACAAAAAGGAAGAGTCTCAGATTTAAAAAAATAAAAACAGAGGAAGGAAGGAATCATTAACAGCAGGTATAGTTTAGCTGTTATTTAAAAGATGTTCAGGTGGTCAATAGTATGGATTCACTTTAATGAAAACATTGTTTCACCTGCTTTTTGAAAAGCCTCTCTGCTGCCAGAGCTTAAGGCAGCTCGTGGCTTCCAGGAGCATCTGCGCTTTCATTTTTCCACTTTTCACATTTCATGATAAGCTCATCTGTTAACACATTGTTCAGCAGCACATAGTTGGTCCTCTGCGATTTGTAGTAAATGAGCCTTTTTCTCATATTTAACTTCGAAACGCCGGTGGTTATCAGTCTATGTAGAGTAGACTCGGTGTGGGTTATGTTTTGCATGTTTCTTTTACATACAAATAAAGGCACTACATTTTGTATTCAGTGAGAAGACTATGTTTCCTCTCAGTCTGAAGATTCAAGTTAGTTTTGTATTTGCTAAATTGCGTCTCATCAGCTCGGGACTAATTTGTGAATGTCACAAAAACCAAGCCAACTCCAGCGAGCTGGCAGACTCTTGCTTCTATTTGGTAGTCCAAACATGCAAAAATTTACATCATCTCCAGCCAAATAAGTCATGGCAGCGTACCCATATGGTTCTCTACAATGAGCATACACTGAATGATCAGCTCCATCAAAACATGCATGATTTGGCACATGAACTATAAGCTATATTTTTTTTTAAACAACACTACTGCTCCTGCTATGTTCCCGTAGCTCCGTTGAAAGAACTTACTGTTTTACTGCTTGAGGTTAATAAGAAAAGGTACAGTACAAACATGTAGTCCAACTTATAATAATGCAACATGAGAAAATATCTGATCAACCTAAAATTCAGATTAAAAAACAAACAAACAAAAAGACACAAGAGAAGAAACACTGTGGGAAAAAAGCCAGAGATTAATAATACCTAATGATTCAAGAGAGTGATGTATAAACTTATGGCGAGTGAAAAAAGGTGAGTGATGAAGACACTCAGTGCATCATGGGAAGCCCCCAAGCCTAGCACAACTAAAGGAGGATTCAGGGTCAACTGATCCAGCCCTAACTGTAAGCTTCGTGAAAAAGCAAAGTTTGAAGCCTAATCTTAAAAGTAAAGAGTGTCTGTCTCCCAAATCCAAACTGGGAGCTGGTTCCACAGAAGAGGGGCCTGAAAGCTGAAGGCTTTGCCTCCCAGTATACGTTTAAATACTCCAGGAAGCACAAAAACAGCGACATCCTCTAATGAGGTGATACGGTGCTATGACTTTGTATGTGAGGAGAAGGATTTTACATTTGATTCTGAATTTAACAGGGAGTTTTTAGGACATCCTGATAATAATGAACCACAATAGTTCAACTTAGAAGTAATAAATGCATGAACTACTTTGTCAGCATCACTCTGAGACAGGAAGTTTTCTAATTTTAGAGACTGCACAAATGCAACAAACCAGTCCTACATATTTCTTTCATGTGCACATTGAAGGACATATCGTGGTCAAAAACGACTCAAAGATTCCTCCACCGTGTTACTGAAGTCCATCCAGATTCAGGTCAAGTCAAGAGTAAAGAACAGCCAACATTATTTTATAGCTTTGCCCTCAACAATATCTGAATCAGTTTCATCAAGCCTCGCACAACAGAGACAGGCGTTTTTGATTTAGGGCAGAAACACATGACACTGCTTATTATAGTGTCACCTTGTTGCTGTAGACTGAACTGCAAACAGTATTAAATGTGTCATTGTGACTTTTGCAGAAGTCAAATTGCATGATGTCAAACAGGGAAAAGTGGGAAAACTGACACGATTTCCACATTTAGTAAAGGTAGGTAATGAGACTGTACCGAGATGGGGTCATCTATTTAAGTGACTACTACCTCATGTCAACCTAGGATGTAAAATGCAGCAGAGCTGTAACAGACTGTTTGCTTTTAGTGTCATTATCGTTCAGGAAAAAATTTAGATACACAAACATATTTCGCATTTCACTGGGAAGCCAGGTTTTTGCCCTCATCTATATTCTCGCAAACGGTTCCTCGTGTCCTGATCTTTGGCATCTCCTCGTCAGGACTTGTTATATAACAGCATCACTTTTCTTATTTAGAAAACTGCTGGCGTCGGGGGATACAGCCCAGAAGAAGAGAAAACTGTCGAAATAAGTAGGGCTTTGTTTTTTTATAGATATCCTGACCTGCAATACCAAGCATGGATCTGTCTCTTTAGAGGAAGAATGGCTTTTAAAGAAAACTTGCTCATTAATGCTTGCAAAAGGGCTTCCAGCTGAATGATGGCTATTTTTTGGATTCCCCCCCCCCAAAAAAAATATAGGAACAGCTTCCATTAAGAAACTATTTCCTGTACAATAAATTTTCCTCCTAGCTGCTCGGCTAAAGCCTGAATCAGGACGCAAATATGTTATCGTGCACATTTGCATTTGACTCGTACAGTATGTGCGCGTGCACATTTATCTGTATGTGTGCAGTCAGCTGCTATATTGACTGTATGTGAATCGTGCGCATCCAATTAAGTTGATGAGCCTTCATTAATTGACGCCACATTTCTGAACCCAAAGCAATTAACAAAGCTTTTGAAGGAAAGGCAGCCTGTGACAAAAACTAGTGAAGGCCTATAGAAGAAGATGGGGTAAGCTGAAACCTTATTAATTCTGTCATGGAACATGGATCACACCGGACAGGCGCCGCACACACACATAGTTTTTCTCACTGTCAGTCCTCCCGGTTTTTATCTAAAAGCTCTAAAATGTCATCAACGAATTTGCACGGCGTGTTTACACATGCGGCACACATGGGTGGAGAGGGGCCCAAGAGGATGGTGGTTGTTTCTCGGCTGCGGCGTTGTCTGCAGGAAAGCTATCCGTGTGCCTCCTCTGGCTCTACTTGGTCTCTGCACTGAATTATAAATGATCCTGTGGTGTGTCACGGCTGACAGACGACAGTGGATATACTGTAGGTTACTCCGACTGAGCAAACAGCGGCATCAAGCAGCGAAAAGATATCTGAGATGGCTTTATTCCTACACTTACACTTAGACACGGACTCATGTGCAGTAAATGTGAAACAGTATGAGGTTTTTTTTTCTCTTCAATTTAACAAAAGGGGCAAATGGGACTCTTTTCATCAAATCTGACTCGTAGGGGCTGCAAATCAGACGGCTGTAACTGACAGAAACGAGGTAAAAGCTAATAAAAATATTATATTTAGGAACATAAGAGGGAGATAAGGTTAGGATCAAAAGGGAAGAGGAGGCACATCTTTTTTTATCATGAGTGGATAAACTGCTGATGATTACGCATGCAGTGAAACCACTTGTGTATTCTACGTGAGTGCATGTTTAGGTCAAATTTTTTTTAACAAACTCATTTCATGCCTATTTCATCAAAAAACACAAACACAGCATTCAGTTGTTGATGAATGTGTCCCAAATGACAGATTCTGGTTTACTCTGATTGTAAGAAAGAACAGGGAAAATTTGGGGTTTTATTTGTAATAGATTTTGATATAGATATTCATCTTCAGTTATGGCCTCAGACTTCAATGTGCAAACAAAAAAAGGGGTCTGCCGCGTGAGGGTGTATGGTAGGCAGAGAGAGGACTCAAAATGCAGGACTTGGCAGGCTTACAAGAACTTAAACAGATTAAACAGTTCACGAAATAAAATACAAAAAAACAAGAAACACGCCTTAAATTGAAAACTAGAACTTACTGAGTTCATAACAGAGCAAACAGGAAACACACAAGGAGGGAATGATGACGACGTGACAAGGAACAGGGAAAACTAAGGACCTAAATGCACAGGATAAAAAGAGGATGGGCAACAGGTGGAAAACACAGATGGAAGAAATCTAACTAATGAAACACAGGAAGCAAAACCAAACGGAACGCACATGAGATGAGGGACTATCAAAATAAAACAGGAAGTGGCCAGCACACTGAGACTGAGACAAAGACGTGCTTGACACTAGGACAGTTGATAACAGACATGCCCCGTTTCTCAATATGCGTACTTGTGCGTACTTGCGTTCTCGTGTACTCGTGATACGTCATCAGTCGGAGACCAAGTACTGTTCCAATTCGAAGTACGCATCAAGCCGAGAACGCGAAAAAGTCCCGGATGTGTTCTCGCTCCGCCCGTTTTATCGAGCATGCATCGGTGGTGACTTGTGTGGACTTGGTACAGCTAAATATCCCAGAATGCATTTCGTCCAAAACTCAACAGCGGACTCCCGGCACATCGTTTTCAACCCCCCCCCCGCTCGCGGTCTTCTCACTACTCAGGTTAAAGAAACCCCAGCAGCTGTCTATAGTATTGAGTGTCCACTAAAATAAAAATAGAAGCGTTCCAACATCTCACCTGCTTGTTTTTATTAAGGTATGTACACGTATGTACATGTACACTATTTTTATTAATAGAGGTTTCACTACTGAGGTTAAAAATGATATACAAGTCACTTAGATCACTTCTAAATGTTAATGTTTGGTTTATTTCAGTGTTTTATTTGTCCCTGAGTAAACCGGTTTGGCTGTGATTAAAGTTAAGCTTCATAACATGTTACGCACAGTTAAATTAAGAGGGGACGGCAGTAGAAACTCCGGACCTGTGACATCATCACGTACGCTGGTGTTCCAATTGTACAAATCGCGAGTCCGTGCTCGCGTTCTCGGCCAGTCCGTACTCCCGTGCGTTCTCGGCCAGTACGTACTCGCCGAGAACGCGAGTACGTACTGGCCGAGAACGCGAGTACGTACTCGCATACTTGAGAATTGAGAAACGGCCATGGAAACACACAACAGACTGGACACGAAAAGGGGAACAGACATGAAAGCAAGCAATAGCCAAAGTAGAAAATGAGAACCACACACATGACGAGGCCAACAGACACGGGTTAAATGTAAACAGACATGACTGACAACACACTGGGGACGCTGAGCAGCGAGGAAGGACTAAGAGACTGGACAAGAAAAGGGAATGAAATTAAACAAGAACTAATATCTAGAGCTTTAACAAAACTCAGAGGCTCTCTCAATATTCTGCAACAAGAAGCCACGACAGGCTCTGAAAATAAAGACATACTTTACAAAATTCTTTATTTTATTTTTTAATTTTTTTAAAAAAAAATTAGCAAATATTTTATTAGCTGATCAGAAACTTCACATTTTTATTCTGTTCAGAGAAGACAGGATTCTGACATATTTGTTTAATCCAGCATGGATTTTGGATGAAAATAGCATTTTCTCAATTTTTCTTTTAGGTCACAACTGATAAAGAATTCCATATTAAAAAGTATGCTACTAAATCTCACAATAATCATTCTATGTGTCCAAACTTTAAACCATAAAATTTTAAGGCAAAGAAAAACTGGTTGACTAGAAAATGTTTGTAAAATATGCTGACTTGAGATGGAATGACTCATCATTCTGAAGCTACAGCTGTATGTTCCAGACAAAATCAGCATCTTCACCAGCAGCTCGTTCATTTAGTCAAAGTTTTTAAAAAGTAGCGCTAAACAGTCTAACGGATACTTTGTCACAGAGATGTTGCCAACAACGCCACAGCACTACACTACTCGTGGGTGAAGTCAGAGTGATGGGCTCCATCCATGCAAGCCTGGAGACGGATCCACAACATTCTGGCAACCACTAAATGGAAGAGAAACATTCATTCCCTGACTGGTTGGTGACTGGTTGCTGGAGGTTATTCCCTGACCTGTTGGCCAAAAGCTCCTTGCTTGCACACTGCACATCCAAAGAAGGACAAAGATCTGGAACAACTTTATTAGCTGACTAACGCGTTTCAGCTTGTGGCCTTCAGCCGTGGTCACCCAGTGTTTACATGGAAGTAGCAGACTTGTCTGGAAACTGCTAGAGCAGTGGTTCTTAACCTGGGTTCAATCGAACCCTAGGGGTTCGGTGAGTCGGTCTCAGGGGTTCGGCACAGCCTCCGCCGTGACATGCACGGCTCATTTTGTGCACCAGTAAAAAACATATGTATGTCTTGAATTTGAAAAAAATCTTATTTTATTTTTCACCTTTTTGGTACCTCCAAAAAGGTTAAGAACCACTGTGCTAGAGCTTTGTGGCACAAGCGAGAAACATGAAGTAAAAGTTGCTCCTTTTAAAATGTGTTGGCTTCAGCAGTAAAGTGCAAAACTTTTACTTTGAAGCCAAGTGGGTTTCCAGTTTAGCTTCCTCTTAGCAAGTAGTTAGCAAGTGTTTGCAGACAAGCTGTTGTCTTTTATACAAAATACAGCTGCAGCAAACTGCTTGCAACCAATGCAGTGACAAGTAGATTTTGGGGGAAAACTTGCATTTTTCCTTAGTGACTGGTGGTTGTATCGCATCCAATATGGAGGAAACCTCATGATTAATTTGTCCAGGACTTTAGAAAAACTTTAGAAAATGACAATACCTGATAATTTATTTTTAAGTTTTAAATGTATTTAGACTGTTCCTCAGTAAGCTCACCAGTACAACATTGTCAAAAATTAAACACTTACTCTGATTTGAATCCTCCCCCTTCATTTTGGTTTTTGGAAAGTTTCACTTGATTCATCACGTTTTGTTTTTTTCTTTTTCCACCTCACGGTGTTTGCCTGGGAAGAGTCGGGCGCGTTAATGCGAACCACAACTCACGTCAAAGCCAGTTAAGTACAAATCCATTAGATAAATCATTAAATATTAAACACGCGCTAATTGTCATTTAGAATGATGGACTCACACTTGGATGTGCGTATATGAGGCGTGCGCCGCAGATTTTGTGTTCAATGTTTGCGCTGGTGACACAAGAAGGAATCGGCCAATAAAAGGAGATAAGCAGCGGTCGTTATCTGTCATCAGGGGAAACCATTAACTAGATTTAAAATCCGGCCCGGAGAATCTCTATTGATTGCTGCAGTTGTAACGATCAAACACAATCTTAACAAACTAACCAAATATTGATCGGCTGAGATTAATATTTATGCGCCGCATGTGACACGTGCTATTGCTCAAGGAAATGTATAATACTGCGTGTTCTGGATCGCGTAGAATAACACAGCATATTGACTTTAAACTATTTTTATATTTTATTTATTTATTGTGTGATTAGGCAGCATGAATGTAAAAAAAAGATCAACAGATAAGGCTTAAAAGGTTTGCACCACAGACAACAAACTGAAGGTGTGACTGCGGCAGATTGCTGGTCCGCTCTGTTACCTATAGGTAACAGAGCGGACCAGCAATTGCTCTGTAAGCTTTCCTGCGAGCTTTGCTGAATTTGAATGAGGTTTTTCTTTTTTTCATGTCTCTCAGTCATAAAAATTAGAACAAATTAGTGTCAGTTAACTAAAATCCTCATACAAATGTTCTCACTATTCCTTCAACTTCCATTTCTAAATACTTGTTGAATGCTAAAGACAGCAGGGAAGTTAATGACTTAAGAACACACACACACCCTTTGCCTGGCTCTGCCTCCAACAGGATGTACTATTAATTATGCGTTAGTGGAGTTTGGCAGCTGCTGGCTCTGTGAGAGTTCAGAGTAGTAATGTGACACAAATTTGGCAATTACCAGAAGTAAAGGGTCCAAGCACAGAGAAGAAGGAGAGTGTGTGGGGGTGTGCAAGCACTGACCCGAGAGAATGACAGATGCTGAGAGCACTGAGGTACGTTGCACATGTCAGAGATGCTGCTGAGGAATTCAGAATTGGAAAGCATCTATTAGTCTTCCTAAGCAGCAGTGATTCAGTCGATCCAATCCAAAAGATTTTTAGGTGATAATGGCTTTTGTACCAAGGTGATATTCAGGGCTTCCCATATGGAAAAGATATATATAAATCTTATAAAGTTTGTTTCTGTCTTGTGTGAAACTTGTATGAAAAGCATACAAGAGTGAAAACAGATATAAGATCCCTAGAAAAATTATATAAATGAAACTTGTATGTTTTGGATACTTACTAAAACAATATATGAAAGTGGCCACTTTCATGAGTAAATCATATAAGCCTTATATGATTCACTATATGAAGTAGGCCACATCTGATGCAAGTCTTTTATAAGTTTTTTCTATTTCTTTTCCATATGGGTTATGTCACCCTGGCACTTCTTAAAAACAGAACAAAAAAATGCTTCTGGTAATGTGCTGCTTCAACCGTCAGCCATGGAAATACCAGTATACATGTACGTGGAGTTGTTAATAAATCTTTCTGAGTTTTATCACACTCATAGTCCTGTGAAAAAGTATTTGCTCCCTTCCTGAGTTTTTCGCTTTTTGCATATTTGCCATACTTAGATGTTTCAGATCAACAAAAAGAGACTGGGCAAAAACAGCATCCATGGGAGAGCTCCAAGGAAAAAACCACAGCTGACCAAAAAGAAGAAAAAGGTTTGTCTCACATTTGCCCAAAAACATTTTGATAGTCCCTGAGACTTCTGGGAAAATATTCTGTGGACTCGCGAGACAAACTTTGAACTTTTAGGAAATTTGAGTCCCGTCACATCTAAAACTAAAACTAACAGCATTTCATAAAAAGAACATCACACCAACAGTCAAACATGGTGGCGGTACTGTGATGGTCTGGAGCTGGTTTGTTGCACATTTGAATTGTGCAGCAGGACATTGATCTGAAAAACTGCAGCGACTCCACCTCTGAATGGCTAAAAAAAAAAAGAAAATGAAGGTTTCTTTGATGTAGATGACGTCCATAGTGAAATCAGGTTGAGATGTCTGGGCGTCACCTTAAACAGGCTGTTTATGGTGGAAAAACCCTCCAATGTGGCGGGATTAAAACAATTCTTCAAAGAAGAGCGAGCCAAAATCCCTCCAAAGGGAAATACTCATTACCAGTAATCACAAACGCTTGATTCCAGTTATTACTCCCAAGGGTGGCACAACCGCACCAAGCCAAGTAGGTTGGATAACTTTTTTTCACTTAATAAATAAAATCATAATTTAAAAACTGCATTTTGTATTTACTCAGGATGATCTGAAACATTTAAGTTGACAAATATGCAACAAAAATAAGAACTCGCCGTACTATAGATGTATATATTAATAAAATATATTTATTAGACTTTTAATGACTTAAGTTTACTTTTTAATTATAGTTTGGGTATTTTTCCCTTTTTTGCACAGTGGAACTGTGAAGATAGCAATGGGCGACCAGTTGAACTTGAATTTGGACCGCTGATTTTTTTTTCATGTGCTATATGGTTGCCTGCTCACTCAGTGAGCTCAACCAGCACCTTAATAAAAGTAAAGTTTTTACAAATATTTAATGGAAAGTAATTTCTAGACCATGATCTTTTTAGGATGACAGTTAAATTTTTTTCTGAGCACCCTCAGGACTTCAAAATGCTTTGATGTGAAACAACATCAGTTGCTTAAAATATGTTAAAAGTGTTTAAATTGATTAGTTGTTTCCAGTGTAGGGAATCAACTGGTGTCCTGGACCTGGATCTGGTGTCTCTCCCAGCTGTCACAGAATGAGAAGCACGGTATACCTGGACATGTCACCAGTGGATAGATCTATAAATCTGACTTTTAACTCTATATTTGTGCTTTGTTTTGGTTTTTTTTATTTTGCTAAAGTAGAAATTCAACTTGCAACTTTCGTGGAAACTTATAATATTTGTTGTATAAATTATCGGCTATACAGCATCTGTTTTCTGATGGGACTTTTTCAGCAAAATTTGACCTTTATCATTGCTTTGAAGGGAATAAATAGAAGGAGTGGGTAGTAAGCTGAACACTGATCGCCACCTTGAATAAACAGAGTGCCACCTACGGAGAGAGTGCTGACAGGAAGCGCTGTCTGATTGACAGGTTATCTCTAGGAGGTGCAAAAACACTCCTCTTATACAGAGCTATTAGTACAGAGAAAGAAGACAAAAGCTTACAAGAAATTTAATTATGAGGACTGCAGACACCCACTGAGAGCAGATTTGGTCTGTTTCAAGAAGAGTGCCTTACAAACAACTCGTGTAACACATAAGCAGCAACCTGTGGGTCTGGAAAATGAAGCCAGTGCAGAACTGCTGAAAACTGCAGTTTGTAGCTTGAGCACTTGAGGCCAGATCAGAAGGCTGGTGTGATATGTTCACACCTAAAGCCTTCTTTTTGTAAAAACAAATGCAGCTACAACAGTATTTTCTCAGGCATGGAGTCCGCAATTTTTGGAGCTAAAAATGCAGTAAATTTAAACATTTAAAAAGCTAACAGTTAGCGTTAGGGTCAGGGCTGTTCTATCAGAGGTAAATGTACCGTAAACGTGATATGCTTGGCTTTGAATGTGACAGTCAAGGGCTAAACCAGTGGTTCCCAAACTGTGGTACGCGTACCACTAGTGGTACGTGGGCTCCCTCTAGTGGCATGTGGGAAGTCTCCAAGAAATTTTAAGATTAAATTATATACCATGTTCTGATTGAGGGATTTCTGAAAAATTACAACATACAGTTCTGCTTTCACTTCCAACATAAAGACAGAAAACTAAACAGCAGTGAGGGTTATAGGGTTACTGAAGTCGGGCTAGCTGGTATATAACGATGTGCTAACGTGGTGGCTAGCTACACAGCTGTGGTTAGCATAATATAAACATTATTAACACAGTGAAGAATGATGAACGCTAACTTTTTTAACGTGAGGGTTCCCGATGGTTAGGGACAAATGCAATCACATGGCAGGATGCTGTAAACGGACCAAACTTCAGTCAGGAGAACAACTGAGATAATCCATCCACAATACCAGGTTAGTCATTAATATACTGCTGCATGGGCTGGGCTGTAGTTACATCGTAAGGTTTTAAAAACTGAGTTTTAAATTGAATAGCGGCAATAAAAAACAAGAGAGGCCGACAGTGATCACTGACTTTTTTTAGGAGCTTGTTCAGATTGAATACAACAAGATACAAAACTTTAAAATGTGTTAAAAACATACCAGCCTTAATAAACGCAGAGTAGTTTGGACCCAGGTCATCACTTAAAAGATTGGATATCCCACCTGCTGTGAATGTTTTAGTGCCTAAACCATTAAACACCAGACAGATAAGTGAACTTATCACTACCTATCACAACAACATACTATTATTATTATTATCTGCATAACTGTACTTGTTTTTTCGAGCACTGGCTTTTTTCACTTTCTGATCCATACATACACAGAAATCAATTTGTTTCACATTTTTCCAGTTCCCTTCTGTCATACTGCATATCTTCTGTACACACACAACTTCTGGTAGAGTTATGTCTAAGTTATGTGTGTAT
This sequence comes from Pelmatolapia mariae, assembly GCF_036321145.2. Taxonomy (NCBI): domain Eukaryota; kingdom Metazoa; phylum Chordata; class Actinopteri; order Cichliformes; family Cichlidae; genus Pelmatolapia; species Pelmatolapia mariae. The sequence goes on along the minus strand of NW_027052482.1, from coordinate 23,086 downwards.
GTCTAAAGATATATCCCAATTAATAACAGAGTGGTTAGGCTTTCCTTCATAATTAATAATTTTAAGAAAACACAAAGAGGAAATAAAACCTGTTTTATCGTTATGATAAAGACAACGTCTTTGTAGAAACAAACGTGAAAATATAGCATACATTTTTTTTAAATAAAATTTATATAATTGGAAACCTGATATAAAGACAAAAACACTGCAATGATTTTTGAAAAATTACCAGCCAGGAAATAAAATTTAAAACTGCAGCAGTTCGAGTATCAACAGCCTTCAAGGCATCCAGAAAGATGGGGGCTGAGATGTTACACTGAAGCGTCAACATCAGACTTCAATCACTGACATGGGTGTCATAGGGGCTTCATCCTTTATATATAATATATAATTTAACCTCGTTTAAATGTTCACATATAATTCCTTTATTCTCAGAAACTTTATCATCCATATATTTAAAACTGTGGACAAATCTTTTACTTTACAGAACTGCTGGAAACAAATCAAAAAATCCACACATACACAAAAATACTATGAAAACATTTATGGGTGGGAATGGTGGGGACGTTTCTTTTTTTCCTTGGAATAACACAGTCATATAGTCACCCAGCAATGACAGGCTAAACGCTCCTAACTAGAGCTGGCATGAAGGAATTAGTCACAGAGCCATGACAACAGCCACACTGAAACCCAGACAGTTATTTTATGTGGGCACTCGGTCTCTCTTTCTCACACATCCCGACAGCTACATCCAGCTCCCAGCTTATTGCATATGGATGTCCGTAGCCTCGGACCCTGCTGAAATACAGTATGCATGGTATGGCTGTGTGTGTGTGTGTCTATGAATCATAATGAATATTTCATATTTGGCATGCCTTGTCCAGATAAGCAGATGGTACCTCTTCTGCCTGTCTCCTGTACACCTGGACCTTGTTCACATATTAGCATTTAAGAATGTATTTCTCTCTCTCCACTCTCCTTTCTCTCTTCTTTGCACAGACTGTGGTATGTACTCACTTTCCAGGAAAGGTCTGCTCAATTGCTTCCCGATTTCACCACATTTTGTTCTTTTCAGACTCAAATGGGATCCATAAAAAATTTGAAAGTCATGCAGCCAGTTGCTTCTCTGTAAACATCCTTTTTTCTACTCGTATTTGTCTTACTTCAGGTTTAATGACCAAAGATGCTGTTTCACATTTGTCAGGAAGTTTACAGAGAAAAGCAGGAAAGCTTAACAAGGACGTTGCTCCGTAAGGCGAGTGGACTAGGTAGATATTTGCTCAGAGCTAAATTTAATACTTTGGCAATAACGCAAGTCTGACAATAGCGCTTCATCTTCTTTTCTAGAGTTGCTAAAAAATTAGATAAAAGCTTTTTAACTTCTACATTTTTAAACAAAAGTCAAGGCTAAGAAATTAACAATGTGCGGACTCATAAATGTTTGTTAACAGAGACGTCTAATGCACAGCCACGTTACCCATGTGGCAGGCAACCCATTAGTCCATGTGGTCCACGAGATACGGAAGTAAAACAAAGATGAAGAAGAAAGCAACCTGAATCTACAGAGAATCCCACAGAGACGAAGCCAAACAGGCGAGGCAGCACTAAGGCTTGACAGACGATCTCAGAGGAGCCAAGCCGCCCATCTCCCAGATGGCTCCATCCACAAGCGGTTAGGGGGGTGTAGGCTTCAAAATTCCTTTAAGATCTAATGAAGCTTCTGTCGCTGTGCGAAAACCTCTTTAAAACAAACCACGTTCAGGTCTGAGAGAAAGTGTGAAGCTCTTCAATTTGGTTATAGAGCTGTGAAAGTGAAAATGAAAAAAGGCTGTACTCCATGTTTCCTTTTTGTAATAACATTTAAATTGACCCTTGTGTGGATTTTATGATGTCATACGACCTGGCTGGCTTGTGCTTGTGTTTGTGAAGTGTTCAGATGACATGATTTACTCTTCTGACAGACGGTAAACCGCCAAGAGTTTTAATAAAACTGAGAAGTGATTATTTATAGGAGATATTTAAAAACATCTTTTGGTTTTTGGACTAGCAGTTAGAATACGTTTCCATTTTTTCAATAAATCAATGAATAATCAAATGGTTTCAGTGAGTCTTTAGGTAAGACTGTGTGTTGAGCTGTTTAACAACAGGTCATAAAATTCTGAGTGCATTTTAGCTGTAAGTTTTAAGCCCACTTAAAACTGTATGTGCTTATTTTGTAATAAAGTATTTAATCTGAAGCTTCAACAGTATAGGAAAAGCTCAGTTTGCATTAGCAGTAACTAAATCACTACATTTTGCAGGAATAAGACCCCACCGGAGTGATGTGGGTGGGCCTCATGGGGCCAGGGCCCGCCCACTTCACCAGCAGCCCCATCCTGACTGCCCGTGCTTATTCTTAGGTTTTGTTTTCAGCTATTAAAATTAATGTTTAAATAAGCAGCAGATGAAATGTGTTTACTTTTATTAAGTTAGCAAAGGCGAATCGCAACAGTCCGCAATTCAGCGACCAGTATGTGTTAAATCTGAGCAGCATGTCACAGTTCAGAGGTTGCTCAGCAGAGAATTAAAAAACTTTCATTAATATTTTTTCCATTGTCTCTGTCTGTGGATGCCATATGTTGTGACACAGGCGTGACGTTTTACTCAGAGTGAGCGTGGTGTTTTGGTAATACTGAAGTAGCGTGCCTTTGTCCTGTAATTAAAATTATATGTTGTGAGAGTCATTAACAAATAGGTCACACCTGTAGTTAAGTGAGTGTGTATCACTCGAAGGGGCAAATGGTAAAAAAACAAAAAAACAAACTAGAGAGCAATAAATAAAACAAGATTTAGAGGAATTTTTCAGTGTGACATAAGTGACATAAGTCAGCGTAGCTCACTCAGCAGCCCCTTTCTTATTTATATGACAGCAACAGCAGCAAAAAATGTTAATTTTCTGGCAAGTACTTCATGCTTGAAGCTTTACACAGTTAATAATCAGACATCTGTAGACATATAGACATCTTAACTTTCTGGTTTTCATTTCAAGTCTGCTGAGAGAATATTCCCCAGTCCTGTTTGAGTGGATGAGTCAAGAAAAAGATGGATGGATGTTTTAATGGACTTTGGCTTCATCCAAGTAAACAGTCTGAGAGCAGAAGAGTAGCACATCGGCTGATTGGCTTTCTTGAAAGCATTGGCTACCATCTTACAATGTTTTCCTTTTTTCTTTTTTAAAAATCGGCTTTGCTTTCTTTATTTATTTGACTGAATCTGAATGTGAACGTGGGATGGCACATGATCCAGGAAGTCCGCTATGAAAATACTTGCTGGCTACATTGCTCCATAAAGTGGTCTAAGTAATCAGTTAACAGAAGAGGCGTTTCCAGACTTCACAGCTCTTTATACGGTAAATACATAAATATCGTAATACTTTCCTCAGTGGTCATCTTTATGAATTTGGTTATGAATACTGACTTTCACTAACCGTATGAAGTTTACCATGTTAGTGGTTTGGAGTGATTCCCTGATAGCATTGGAGTCTTGCTGGGAAAACCCTTCTGGAGTCACCGGCCTATCATAGAGCTAACATTTAAAGACAACCATTTGCACCTAAGGCCAATTTAAAGCTCTATGTAAGCCAGCATGCATATGTTTGGACTTGGGGACGAAGCAAGAGGACCAGAGAGAACCCATACAAGCACAGGGAGAACATGCAATCTGCTCCAGCTGACTGAACCCAGAACCTTCTTGTTCTCCCCTGCATCAGTGCAGCCATCTAACAACTGCATTACTGTTTTAATTCAGCTTTAAATTAAATAATACACTAATTCTGAAGAGTTACTTGAAATGTTGTATCACAGAGAGAGAAAAAAAAACAAGTTTTCACAGCATGCTTTGCACTTTGATCCATTCAGTTGACTCATATTACACTAATGGACCAGAAACTGCGCGGCTGAAATGACTTGCACGCACAGTAAGTCTTATCACTCCACTACATGGATATTAGATATAATTTTATCCTCGAGAATTTATGAAGTTCATTTTGTGCGAGTTTTAATGGCTTGTACGAGATGAGCGAACAGCAGTGAACAGCTGGGTCTTTCAGTGATCAAGGTTACTCGGGAATGAATTGGATCATTCTTTTTTTTTCTGGGGAAGATTAAAAACTGAACGTTAGCCCCAGATGTGCTGTTGTAGTTTGGGCATGGGCTAATTTAAAAAAAAAAATTCAAATAAATGTATCAACATTGACCGTAACTCCTAATTTTGTTCCAGAATGCACGGAAGATGCCTTAATTTTGAAAATCAAGCCCCCCTCCGTTGAAGTATGTGGGTGATACAGTAAAGAGGCAATGCTGCACCTCTGGGAGGTTTTAATAAAGACAAAATGTCTCAAATGTTTTATGTAATTTAGGGCAAACTACCTCTCTTGACTGATTACTTGTCATTTTAGTGTAAGCCATGTCCTGTAACAGTACTAATTATCACTCCCTCTAAGACAAGGGAATTGACAATGGAGCACTCAAGACTAAAATCAATCTGCACTGATGTTTGTCTGAGGGGGTGTTAATTAGAAAGAGGGGGTGATAACATCTGTCTGTCCCTCAATCACAGCTGTGGTTTTGTCTTTTTTCTTCTCCGTTCCTTTACTCTTTGTCAGGAGAAGCAGGAGCTACAGCGCAGCGATGATCGACTGCTACGATTTCTAGAAGGCCATCCTATTGCTGACCCTACCAAAAATACACCAGCGCTGCTCCTAATTAAATTATTACAGTAGATTATTTAATTTCCTGCGAGAAGCAGTGGATAATTGAAAAACAACTGGTTACTGTGCAGTTTGAGAGAATGACAACAGCTAGAGACACCACAATGGTCAGAAATGATTCAGGGAACACTCGATCATCACGGCGTGACACAAAGTCAGTGAAGCTTCAGGGATATCATCTGTCCAGCTAGGAAGCAGAAACCACGGTGAATGCATTTCATCTGCTTTGGTGCAAATGGAAGTGACAACAGGTGCACTGAAGAGACTATTGAGACAAACCCTAAAAAGGGAACCGTTTAGCAGGTGGTGGCCACAGACCATTGCATTATCCTCCTCACCGGTTTTTCTTTAGTTTTGCTTTTCAGTGGTGTCCTTCTCACTGCTGGTGGCATGGCACGTTCCCATTTAGCCCATTTAGGTTGCACAGGGACTCCAGCTCCAGGAATTTTTACTGTCTCCCTGCACAGTTCAAGAGTGTAGAGGAGATGCCGGGGAGATACACGGGGAGAGCTTGAGAAGTCCGTAGAATGGCTTCAACCAAGCAGCAGGAGCGCTATCTGGTCCATAGGAAGGAACAGGAGGAGCACTGCCAGAACCCCATGAAATGACCTCCAGCAGGTTATTCGTGGGCATGTTTCTGACCAAAGTTCTTAGTGTCCGTGAGGGTGGGATGTAGTCACAGCCTAGCAGCTCAACTGGAATTCACCACAGATCACCAGAACTAGCAGGTCCACCACTGGCACCCCATTCTCTGCACAGATGAGAGCAGGTTCACACTGACCACATGTGAAAGGCATGAAAGAGTCTGGAGACACCTTGGTGAACGTTATGCTCTCTACAACATCATCTGTGAATAGAATAGGGCACTGGCACCAGTTTAGCTCACCTGGTTTAGAGAGAAACCATATGCTGGAAGGCTCACTGCAGCAGCCTGAGCTTGACCAAGGGTACATTAATGTGCGTCTTCCCCCAATTTCTTATCTAATGCACTAATATTCACTGTTCTGGTGAACAAACACCCTTTAATTTTTCTTTTTGTTTATTTTTTAAAAACAACAGGACACCAGTAGTCTAATTTATTAATTAATAACAATAATAATAACAATAGGTTCAGGTGTAAGGATAATAATTTTACTAATATCTGAGCATAACAGTGGATTTAGTTGAATGGACTGCAGGAGTCCTTTAAACCTGGATTCTTTCTAATGGTCAGTAGTGATATACATCACTCTTTACAAATAAGTCCAGTTACACAGAAGTCAATGGGAAAACGACCCTTCAGCTCATGGTTCAGTTTTCCACTTCATTATTTTGTGCATCCTTCCATGAAGCTTTGTATTAGTTTGGCTTAGGTCATGAAAAATAATCTATAACAGTAAACTCTGTCCCCAAAAGATGTCATTACACTCTGAATAATTTCACTAAAGCTATCACCACCAGTGGGCATGCATTGCCTGGCTAAATAGCTCATTACACCACCTAGTGGTAAAAACTGATATTTGACAAAAGTACAGCCCAGCCCTACTTCAGCTTCAGCTGATATCCCTTCAACAAAGTACTGCACACAGATGTTTTTGAAAATAAAAACACTGAAGTTTTTTTCTTGACATTTTCTTAAGAAATGTAAAGAAAGCTTTTTAAAACAGGAATTTGCAATAAGTATCTTTAACAATCATGTATGAGTCAAGGATATCTATCTTAGGCAACAAACCAGTGCTCTCAGTTTAAGCCGCAGACCCAGTCTTAGCTTTTCCATAAAGTGTCAACATTTTAAATTTTTAACTTTTACCCTATGGCACTTCCGTGTTTTTGTAGTGCCACTGATCACCAGTGTTTTTGCTGTCAAAGTGAAAGATTTAGCATGCGTTTGAGAATGCAAAAAAACCGCACGCATCCATCCATAACTGCCTCTTTAAAAATGTATTACGTTTCTCCCAGCAGCGTCACATCACTTGTCCTCCATGCTGACAGCGAGGACGGCAGTAAAGCTTCTAATCTCTTGATCCCCCTGTCCTGTTTAACCTGATGGATTCATCCACAATCACTGCATGTCAAAATACAGCAGCCTTGAGACACACAACAATCACAACAGCATATGACGGTGCTTCTGCTGTTGCAGAGGGATATTCACACAGGGGTCTATGCGTGGTGGAAGGTTATCGGTCTGCTCCTCATTTTATACCAAATATAACATGTGTTTCTAGCTCAAGTCAAGTCATCATCATAATAATGATGAAGATGAAAAAATCCTTCACTGTCATTCCGTCTTAATTCATGAAAGCCTGCAGACCTTTGTGGTGACGTGTCATTATGAAGTCTCCCTGGTCTTCATTAGTTTTTATTCCAAACTTTTGTTACAGAGTAAGAACGAAAGAGAAAAGGGAATAAAGGAAGAGGAAATAGAGTTGGGAGCAAAGGAAGACAGAGGTAGGGAGACGGCAGAGATATCAGAGAACATTTGCACTTTAAATGTATTTCTGCCATTCTCCTCAACTATCTGTTTAAGAGCAAAGGTAGACGTAATTAAATGTATCCAGCTGGAATGCAGAAAAACTGGAGCCTTTGGGTAAATTCAATGAAGTATAATATCTAAATATGCATAAACCTGCAGTGTATAATTACAGATGCAGACTGAAGTGCTGATGACAGAGAAATGGTCACAGGGTCACGGTTCTTTTAAAGATGTAAAGTGGAAGAAGTTTCAAAGTGTTTGAAATATTCTTCCAATAATAAAAAAGGTACTGCCATCTAAAAAAGAGAAAAAAACAACCTTCTTTTCAATTTGTTCGACGTCAATAACACTGTGTGCTCCCAGAGAAATAAAACAGATCGAGTGAAATTGCACTGGAAACCATTTCGGCGATGATTCATGTTTGTGCGAGAGCTTGTTGTGTAAGCGGCCGCTTGTCTGGGTCCTTTAAGATGATCAGTGGGAAAAGGATCAGAGAAACAACTCACTATTGTTAACCTCGTGCATTTTTAATGCACATCCCTTCAATATTTGATGGGCCCAGAGACTTTGCAGATATTGTGGTGTCAACTGACACACGTCGGCTTTCGCAAATCAGGCTCCGAAGTTTAAATCTCAATTCTGTGAAAAAGAAAAGAGGCCACGTTTTCTGTGAGCTGTGCTTATTTTTTTCTTCTTCTGCACCAAGAAAGAAGGGAACATTAGCAGCATGTGTGAAATTAGGGCTCTGGTTTGGTTTTGTAAGCTGCTTTTCTTTTTTTATTGTGCTGACCTGATTTTCAAAGCCAACTGAGCATCAAGCTTGAACACTGACATGTTATTATGACATGTTATTATGACTGACGTGTTATTGTTACCTTTAAAAAAAGAAAATAAAATCTATTAAAAACAGTAGTTTCACTTACGCAGAGCATCTGTCAAGGTCGTACCTGTTGTGTGACAGTATTCACCTCCCTTTGAGGTCTTTTGTTAGGTTTCTGTAAAATAATGGTTAATTTTCAGAGCTTTTTCAATTCATTTTCCACCTAAATTGTCTGTTTTTCACGTATTTCACTGATATCCAGAACAAACAAATGCATGTGAGGATATACAGCACCTAGCAACTAAAACCTGAATCACTACGACCCCAACCCTGCCCCTGGAAACCTAATCACTCAGTGGTTTGTTGTGCCAACAACTCCGTGTTTGCCATCCTCAGGTGATATTGACTGAATCATTACCTGCAATGAAACAAAGACTGTATTGCAGTCCCTTATCTCGCTATCAGATGACTTTTACATGTTGAGCACATATCATTTATGTCAAGGTGCGGTTTGTCTCCATCATGAACGAAAGTTTACCCACGTGTCCCCTGTAGATCATTAACAACTTGGGTCCTTCAATATAAAATCAGTCATATCTAAATAAAATAAATGTTAGAAAACAGTTACCACCTGAACCCTCAGACTCAGCTTCTTTTTCTTATCCCCACCAAATTATATTTTATATTTTGAAAACTGTGAACTACTGTGCTAACAGTAAGACAGACAAGTGGAACTGATTACATAATTATTACATAATAATAATTATTATTACATAATAATAATGTGTTTGTGTGTTTAACAGGTGTTTGTTTGAGTTTGGGAAATAAAAGGAGTTGGGACCCGGAAACGGCTAATGATATCAGACTTAAGAGGCGGATCCTGGTAATCTATGGCAAATAATGACCCAGTCTCTTTATTTTATGAATCATCTGGGTAACCGGTGGATGTTTTGTTTCTGAGTTTTTTGTTTTTTTAGCATATCACCAGACCAACTGCAGGTGTACATAAGTTGTAGTTGCAAATTCAGCATCTAGCTAGCGCGACAAAGGATAAAGAGAGAACATAAAGAGAGAGACTTTTTTTAAGTGGCAGGTAATTTTAAATGCAGCATTTCTATGAGCTCAACAAACACCAGCAAAGACACAAACTGTGTGCAGTTTGTCTCACAGTGTGTTGCTAGCTAAAGGTCCAGCTAACTTCACTCAGAGATGGAGAAAGCTAAGAAAGAGGGCAGGAGAGGAAGAATAGAGGTTAGATTTAAAGGTAATGACTGCTCAGTGGGATTTAAGAAATGGGAATGTAAAGCTTACATCTAAGTCTTTATGTTTTTAAAGCAGATATTGGGTCTGTACATGTAACATTATGTTTTTTTATATTGTGAAACATGCTGTAAAACAAACTGAGGTAGACTAACTGTGTTATTTAAAGACTGCATGAAAATCCTCTGCTGGATAAACAGTTCAGTTTGCTGTCCTGTGATGGATTTAAAGTAAAGAACAGTGTGTGACTGGTGCACAGCAGCTGTGGTGCTCATGGTCAGAGTTAGGTTACATCAAGTGTTGCGGAGATTAATCTGAATTTAAGCTGATGCTGAGTTTATTCACTGAATTCCACCTTTATACCAACTGTACAGTGTCTAATATAAAGACAGACTAAACTGTGTACTGTCAGTGTAGAGGATGGAAATCAGCCAGGACAACTCATTAAACATCTGCTGACATCTGGTTAAATTCAGGTGTGTAAATTCACAAAAAGCAGTGAACCTCAGAGCAGCTAAACTATTTCCTCACTTGTGACTTCACCGTACCCTACACCTAATTTGCTTGAGATACACCCATGAGTTAGGGCAGCATCCAAAATTGAAAGCTTAAAAGTTTAAGCTTCCCGTAGAGAGCAGTGCTGTTGATTTGCTTGAGGCGTGTGAGTGTTTCCTGCCTCAGCTGCTCGTGTGTGTCTGCCTTTTTACCCTTTTTATGGGCGTTTCAAGGACAGCTGGTATCAGAACATAATTTTGCAGTACTTTTTGTCACTGAGCCGGATGTCTTTCGGTTTTTGCTAGGTTTTCCTCTCCATTCATGCCCATTTGATGTATCTCAGGAGTTTATCCATGAGATGTCTAATGTTTTTCTTGTTGTCTTATAAAGTGGAAGGATGATAGATCCAGTGGAAGGATGGATCTATCAAAAATGCAGATGACTAAGGTCTGAGCTCTCATTACTTAGACTAATTTATAAAACAGGCCACAAGGCTTTAAAAACCCAGCAAATTCATCTACAGCGCATCAGAGGTTCAGAATAAAAGCCTCAGCATGAAACAAACTTTGATGCTCTTCACCAGTGGGTTTTCCACAGTCACCAGAGAGGAAGAAACAAACAGAAACTCTATGAATGAGTGGGAGGTTAAGAGAAAGGACCCAGAAAAGAACACAATCGTGACACAGATGCAGGAAAATGGGTGATGATGATTGATCTGTGTTCATGTGATGACCTGCGTGCATGTACGCATGTGTGCTGACCTTTTCACACCGGCAACATGGGAGTTTAGTTTTTAAGAGTAGTTCATTCAGTCTTCAGGCTGTTGACAGACTTGCAAGAAACAAGAACAAGAAAGATGAGGAGACATGCTGAATGAATAAATAAAAGTATTATATTGACAGCAGCACCTGTTTATGCATGGCTGACTTCTAAGGGGTTGATTTAACAAACAAGAGAAGTGGGGGGAAAAAAATCCCAAATTGGCTGGGCGAATTATTAAAAAACAGACAAATTGTTAAATTAAGCCAATCTCTGGAGAGACAGAGCTTATCTGGAAGCAAGACATAGACCAAAAAACAAGTGAATAGATGAATATTTATACTGAAAACGTAAAGATGTTTTATGTTTTAGCAGGAAGCCTGTGTCTTTTCCTTTGCATCCTGCTGTGATTTCAAATCTGTGGGGACCTCAAAACTGCAGCTGCTTGGAAAAAACTTTCTGTATTACTGTCCACCAGCCAGTGCATGAAATGTAATTGGGCAGTTTCACTCATTGTGGCCAACTTGTACATGAAAGGAGTGGAAAAGAGGGCTCTGTTATCCTACCCTGGAACACCAAGTCATCAGTTCAGGTATGTGGATGGCACCTGGGTGAAAATCAAATCTCAGGATGTACCACAGTTCACTGATCACAGTAACTCGGTGGACCAACACATTCACCTCGGACGACATAAAAAAGGACAGGTTAGACTTCTTAGACTGTGAGATTTCTATCAGTAATGGGGGACACCTAAAAGCTGATGTGTACCGTAAACCCACGCATATGGATCAGTATTTAAGGTTTGACTCTCATCGTCTCAGCATAAACTAGGTGTCATCAGGACGCTACAACACAGAGCGAAGACCATCCACACAGAAACAGCGGCCAGGGAAGCAGAAGAAAATCATATTAAGAAGGCCCTGAGTAAATGTGGTTGTCCCAGCTGGACATTTGTCAAAGCTGAGAAGGCACCTAAAGAAAACTCCAGGTGATCCAGGAGAGAAGAAGGACAGCTGCTTCTTAAGCGAAAATCCTTAGTGATCCTTTATGTGTCAGGAGTGTCAGAACAGCTGAGACAATTTTTCTCCAAACACGGCATTTTAAAACAAGAAATGCCAAAAATTGGTCCACCCTAAGGATCGGGTCCCCGGCACAAACAGAGTATTATAGTTTACGCTGTTTGTGCCAGGAGGATTGCCATGATTTATACATCGGGAAACCAAACAACCTTTGGGGAGGCGGATGGCACAACACAAAAGAGCTAACTCGTCAGGCCAGGACTCCGCAGTCTATTTACACCTACAGGCCAGTGGACACTCTTTGAGGGATGAGGATGTACACATCCTGGACAGGGAGGAACGCTGGTTTGAGCGGGGAGTCAAAGAGGCCATTTACGTGAAAAGGGAAAGACCATCGAGGAGGGGGCTGGTGTTTACCTTCAGGGGACCGTCATATGAATTTTTCGGTCACTTAGATTCTGACACCACATGTACAAACTTTTAAACACTTCAGTTTTGAGATTCTCATATGACACCATGCACACATTAGAGTTGTCCGCCATATTGAATGTGATGCAACCACCAGTTGCTAGGGAAACATTTGCTTTTGGAGGCGGTTCCTGGAGGCTGGTGGTGGACCAAAAAACCTCGTGGTCATTGCTTTGGTTGCTAGCAGAACAGTTGCCTGTAATTTTTCCTTTCAGGGCAAGCAGGGCTTACCTAGTCATATCTAAAAACAGTCACCAATTATCAATTAAAAAGTGAAAGTGATATTTCCCATCCTCTTATAAAGCTTCTTGCCTATTTGCTTCCATTCTTTGCATCACTGCCATCTTGTGACCGCAGTTCGCTTTTGTCTCTGAAAGCTGTTCTTGCCTTGGATCCAGCTGAAAACTGTAGCATGTCTCCATTTCACAGGTGCGGTGACAATGCCTGGTGCTCTCCGAGCTAACAGGTTAGCAGCTTTTTTGGTTGTTTGCACATGCACATTATGGATAAACCTGTGGTGTTTGACACAAGACTAATGGGAGGCGTGCAATGAAAGCTGCCTCTGGCTCTACTTTTACTGCTCTGAGATCAGTTAAAAGTTGCACTTTGGAAACAGCAAGCATTACCTGGTAAACAACCTTCTATGATTTGGCATCATGACATGGGTTTCTTCTCGCCAACCACCTTGGCAAATATCTTTGATGTAGAAAAGATGGAGTGTGAAAAAGTTATTAGTAACTACTTTAGCATTTTAGCAAGGAAAGCTTTGGCGATGAAGAGGAGACGTCAAATTTGAAAAAAACAAAAACAAAACAGGCGTGCTGAATAGGTCAAACCTCAGCTAGCACATTCAGAGCAGCATCTCTGCGTAATCACTCAAGTTTAAACAACTGTTTTGCCAACACAGAGATATAGATTTAGAGATATGTGGTCCTCACAGGAGAGTCACACAAACATTATTTTATAGAATATGATGTACTATAGTAGATTAGACAGTTAGTTTGTGTGTTTCAGTAGTAGTATTAATCCATATAACACTGATTTGGAACATATTCCTGCAGAATCATGTTTTTATTCTTACATTTATGTACAACACAGATCTGTGTGTGGTGAGGTTTAACAGGATTTAGATATATTTTCTTTCCTGTGCTTCCTCTGTGACTTTACTGCTCATAAACACAAATGAAAGAAGCCTAATCTCTGGAAAGGAGGGGGTTACATCTGTGAAGGAAAGTCAGTCATCCAGAGTCAGTCTCCTTGTGCTAAGAGGGTACGTGGGATGGATGGACAGGTAATTTGCACCGGAGAATAACTGTGCCCAGAACAGCAGGGGTCAGTGGGCTCCAACATGACTCTATGTTGCACCAGTCACTTCATGTGGTTGTCAGTGCACTGCTTTCTATGAAGGCTTGCTTAAGTGTGTGTGTGTGTGTGTGTGTGTGTGTGTGTGTGTGTGTGTGTGTGTGTGTGTGTGTGTGTGTGTGTGTGTGTGTGTGTGTGTGTGTGTGTGTGTGTGTGTGTGTGTATCTTATAAACAGCTCTGATGCACGATGACCACGTAGAGAAGTGGTCAGCCTAGGCAAACTTTGAGGTTACAAGGCTGCTGTGAGTCTGTATTGATTTATGTCCCGCCTCACATTACTCACATTGTGTCTGACAATGGTGCAATTGTGGAGTTGCCATGACTCCCTGACAGGATGGGAGAAAGCTGAAGATGTCATGATGAAATCAACATGGGAAGAAATAAATCAGAGTTCATTGTATACGTCTATAACTTACCCTATGGCTCCAGCTGCTACATGAGCACAGTGTCTTCCACGCTGCTCTATCCCATTTTCTGAAAAGAGGAGTTACCAAAAAAAAAAAAAAAACTACCAGGAAGGAAAATGAGCCAAAGCATGACTCACCATGTCACTTCGATCTTCCTCGGTAGAAAAGGGGGCATGAACTTCTTAGGTTAGCATTCATTGAGTATTGTTGTCATCTGTGTAGAAGAGCTGGGTGAGTAAGTGTGCTCAGGATGTATGAGAGTGGGTTTGTGTGTGAGAGTGAAACTCATGGACTGTCCTGAAAATGGGTCTTTGCTTCCGTTAAGAAGGTTAGCTTGTATACATGAAATATTTCAGAGGTGGTCCAGTGCCGGTGAGTACTGACACTGTATTTAAAAGATGGATGCAGCAACTGTGACATCACCCACACGAACATATGAAGTCTCAAGTTTGGCATTATGGCCATCTTTGTTTTTTGGAGGGGGGAGTGAGTACATTTGGAAGAAAAGATGCAAGTTATGAACTAAGACTAGCAAGCTCGATTGGGAGTCTGTAGCAAAAATTTCTTGAATGCCTTGTGGCAATATTAACCACGCAGCGAGCCCTGTTATCACATATTTGAATTAAAAACACGACAAATAGTCTTGAGAGATCTTAAGAGTCTTAAGTGTGGGTGACAGCAGACTGTAAGCACTTTCCTCGTAATCCAGGCAGCTAGCAGCCTCTAACAATGCAATAATGCTAAGCCACAATATTAATAAGAGCTAGCTCAAGCAGGCTTAGAGACCAGTTGCAGACCTGCTGGCAATCTGATTGCAAAGGAAAAATGCATGTTCCCCAACTGTTTGACAAGTAGTTACTGGCGGCTGTTGGGTGAAATTAGTTACAATAAGGGCCAAAAACCTCCTTGGTTGCTAGCTATTTGCCAGTGTCACCTTTACTTTGTATGGAAATTGCAGATTTGTTTGCAAACAAGCATAAACTAACCACTGAATTGTAAATGGACTGGTTCTTATGTAGTGCTTTTCTACTCTACCCGAGCACTCAAAAGCACTTCATACAGCATGCCTCATTTACCAATTCATACAAGCTATTTTATCTGTACTTGCTTTCTAACATTCACACACAGATGGACAAGGATATTTAGCATGCAGACTGGAGCAGGTAGGGATCAAACCGTCAATTTTCTGTAGTAGATGATCTGCTCTACCTCCTGAGTTGCAGGCACCCCAGTGGGATTGAAACTCTGTTTCCAAAACTGGAAAAGGTGAACATTCAGCATTGTGTAACTGAGGACTGGCAATCAACTTTAATGTCAGCAACCAATCACAAAGGGCTTAAAAGTTTTTGGGTATTTCAAAATGTGAGTCTTTGGGGACTTGCTCACTTTTGGAGCCAGAGTCAAGTGGTTACTCAGTGAATGACAGTTTTTGATGTTTTAGCTTCCTTCTTTAAATTGCTTGTTCCTTATAGATGAGGTGGATGAGGTAAAGTCTTGGCCTGACACAAACGGTCCCAGAAGCAACCACAGAGAACTAACAGTTGCTGCTTCTGGACATAAGGATGACTTTAACACCTTATTTTTAGCTCCCTGCTGAGCAAAATCTGTCTGTACATTTCTGTCCACAGCTCTGTTCAGCAGGCATGAAAAGAGGCAACAGAGAAAAATCCAACTGCACACATTACATGACACCGCGCACAGTAAGAGATGGAGCAGACATTAGCAACTTAAGACAACGCATGAGAGCTAAATGAAAAATAAAATGGGGAAAAATGCATAAAATGTTTTTATGTCAGTCCAGTCAGGAGAAGTTTTTTGTTTTTCCCTGTCTTCACTGTGTGTGTCTTGTTATCTGAGTGGAAAGCCTCATTATCTCATGAACAGGCTTGTTTTCTGGTTGTCTCTGTGATGAGGCGGAGCGTAAACATTTCTTGGCTGTGAGTTGGGGTCAATCTGCTTGAAAAGTCTTTGAAGACTGTGAAATACAAGACAAAATCGATGTGCATCTCTCTCTCTGTGGTTTCCTCTCCCTGCCGCTCGTGCCACACATCTGCCCCCTCTTTACCGCCTTCCTGACACCACCTCAACTCAGAGGCTTCAATTGGATGTGAAGGCACATAAAGGGTGGGGGGGAGGGCGGAAGGGACGGTCACATTCCTCTGGAGCCTCGAGGACGTCACGACCGTCATCGCCTCAACGTCAAGACTGCGTCAGCTGCCAGCTCCGCTCCGTACGAATGGGGTCGGCCAAATCCGCCCACGCCTCGGAGTATCAGGTGAAAAATCAGGTCCCTCCAAGAAGAAAGAAAGAAACTTCTTAACTCGTTCACAGCAAACGTAGCAGTGCATAGATGACTCAAAATGACTTTTTACCCAGTAAAGTGTGTTTGAGTTATGATGCATTTTCTTCCCTTCTCCTTCCTTTCTTTTGCCCCCACTTGAGAACATCATTACTGAGATTTGATCTGATTTGACACCTCAATATACATGCAATGTGTCTCTAAGGGTAGCCCTATGAAGCTATATAAACTTGCAGTATTGCACAGCACTACTGTGTAGAGCTGAAATGCTCACCCTCGCCCAGCCATGTGACAGAAACTGCTCATTTCAGAAAACAGAAACAAGGGTTTCCTCAAGTAGGTGTCAGAGGGGGAAAGAGTTAAAAAGAATCACTTTTAATGGGACCGTAATGGGAATGTGCTGTTGATCACCTTCACGTTAAACCTCCATTTTTAACTTGTTAGTGGTTTTAATGGAGCTAGCTAGCTATCTGAAAGGTCCTGATGCATTTTAAATCATTACTTCAATTTCTTCATGATTTCTTGATTCAGTTATTTTTCATTTTTTTCCTCTTATTAACTACTAAAAACTGTGAAACTATGCTGAAACTATCTTTCAGCTCTTTGGTGGCTAAAGGTGACTGAAGCTTTCGGCGGATTCTGGGCAGAACAGTCGAGTTTGTGCCGCCACCAAGGCGAAGCAGTCTGGATCTCGGTGCTCTGCGGGGCCTTCTCAGTCTGCTGCAGCTAATTGGCTCCTCTGAGAGCCGCGTACAGTCACTCATAAACACAGTGGATGCAGAAATCCACACGGAAAAACACTGACACCACCAACTCAGGACCTCCCAGCCATCTGCTGGGGGCTCGCACATACAGGTGCTCCTGTTTTCCCAACTCTGAGCTCAGGAGACGCTCGGGGTCCCAGCAGCCTGCTGTTGTGTTTGATCAGTGACACCGCGCCGCTCCTTGTCATTGTGATTCTGCAAACCTGCGGTTCACGACTCATGTCTGTCCAAACAGCTGTTTCTTTTGTAAGAATCCCCCTCTCTCTGCCCGAGGACCAGAAGAGCACTTTACACAACAAGAGAGCTCATCATCATCATCACTTTTATGGCCCACAGAAGACCTGCATTTCACACAGCTGCAAACCTCATCTTGATCGGGAGCGCAGTCACTGCATCAACATGGTATCATACCACAAATCCACTGTGTCATAATTAACCCACAGTGGAGCACTCAGGGAGTGAGGTGTAGCACTGCTGACATCAAGTTGTAGAGAAAGGGAACTGCATTGGATGCACTTTTTTCCATCCTCGAGGGGAGAGAGTGGCAGTCAGAAAAACACTCCAGCTCACGGGAACTTTAGAAGAAAAGAGCTGCTCAATACAGACGTCAAAACACAATCAGATTTAGAAATGGAAAAACTTGAGAGGATTAAAATACCCTCCATTAAACAGCTCACATTTAAAACAGCTGCCTTCAGGTTCAGCGGTTCCACCCTCCCAATGCTGCACAGTGGACCTCCATGTCCATTTTTGATTGATCTGCACCATCGTTGATCAATTTTGCTTTCAGAGAAACGGCCAAAAAAGTTTAATGCTATTGTCAGACGAAGATTTTAGGCAGTTTTGTACGTAATTATACTAATAGGGTTTGCTTTCCTTGCTTTTATCAGTAGTCGGGAAATTTTATCAGGTATGAAAACGAGCCTTGTCCAAAGGATGGCTGGGCTTCCCTTAGTGATAAGAGGCAGGGGTGCCAACAGGGATCTGGGGCCCCATGGGGGAAAACAAATGATCACTTTGGGCCCCACCACTTTAATATTGCAAACAATTCCAGCCCCAGAAATATAACACTGTGCAGACATGGATCAATATTCTGCTTAGATAAATAATTTTTTTGATTAGATTGATGAGAGATGTGCAAGCCATTTTTTCTTCATTTTAATGTTGTTAATGAAATTATCAACATTATCAGGGTTTGTTTGTTTTGTTTTTAACATTGATTGGTTCCTTACACCAAAATAAACATTAACTTTTTGGAATGAAGTAAAGTTAAATTCTCGTCAATAAAATTGTGTAAAACTGTTTAAACATTTTCATTTATAATATTTAGTATGGTAAATATAACCTAAATAATCTTGGAAAGAAAAGTGTCTGGACCCTTAAAGGTTTCCTTGAAGACGTTTCACATTTCATCCGAGAAGCTTTTTCAGTTCTAGAGCAATTGGTGGAGAGTCCCAGATTTTGACTTTGGTGACCCACACCCGTTTTCACACCTTGGCTCATGTGATTAGGTAGACTAGAGGATCAATAGGGGAGTCGAAGGCCCTTCAGATATCAGTGCGGGCCTGGCTCAGGCCGTCAGGTGGGGAAATGGGAGTGGGACTGAGCCTGAGCCAGAGGGTTGATCGATTTAGCCGGGCAGCAGGTCGGCAGATTAGTTATTTAACACTCAAATGTACAAAGTGTCTGCGCGCTGGCTAAAATAACACAAACATTATCTTCTGTTAGGAATGAAGCTAACTAATAAGCAGTTTCTTTCGTGTGGACTTCTCTAGGAGTTTAATTTCCACCTGTCTCTCTTTTCTTTTTTGAAACCCAACGAGCTGTTTAGGGTTTAGTGCTCATCATTAGCTAGGAGTGCGTGCACCTGGACCAAACCAAATCATGAAATAAGGAAGGGGTGTTAGCAGCTAACTGAATTTTATTATTTGTTGCCAAAAAATAAAATAAAGCTAATGATAGCAAACAAACACCTTTATAAGTTTAGACAGTTTTTAACGCCATCAATTTAATGGTTCTCAATGTAACTTGATATCTGAGTCTTCCTTGTCTAATGTCCGCCCTCCCCTTGTTTAGTCAACTAAGAAATGAGTCACCAGAAACATACCTAGCTAAACAAGCTTGCTAGCCTTTGCTGTCAGCTCTCCACTCTGTCATCCAAATATGGTTTCCATTTCTTTCTAATGAAAAACACAACAAACAAAAATAGCGGCTGCCAAATTGGGCTATGTATGGGCAGTCTATGCATTTATCACCCAACCCTGGATTACCTTAGTACCTAAAGGTTTTCTTAATGACTCCTTTTCTCTAAAACAGTGATTGTTTTTTTGTGTACAGTCTTCCTTTCAAAGCCTTTTCATATATTTTACTTAAATTCACGAAACCGCACCTGCTGTTTTTGGAGATAGAAGTCCAGCAGAGAGGATGTGAAGGTGTGGACTATTACATTAAAGACTAATCTAAATCTGCTTTAAGGTCTTTGATTCAAATAGGCTCTAAAATGTAGTCATCTTTCGGTTTCCTCTGAGAGTCCTTAAACACAAATATAGACCATCAGCACCCTGGAGAATGTGCTTAACCAGCTTATACCAGCTTTCCAAATTATTAATTTCATTTTTCTTGCTATGTGAAAGAAGAATAAATGAGACACCCACTTGATGCACATAGGAGCTCTGCAAGAAGTAATGATGTAGCGAGACGTTTCACTGAAAAGCAACATTAGAGAGAAGCTTTTTGCATTACTGATATTTAATGTAAATTTCCAGTGGGGTGAATGAGGTTTTCGCTCTACATTATGCAATTTTGCATTAGTTTAAATGATGTATCTTAAGGAGATGATGATTTTAGCAACATATCTTGTTGCTATTCCTACACTTCCACTGTAAGGCCTTTTACAAAATAAAAAATAATCATTGTGTGTAGATGGGGCTGCGGTCTCACTAGATGCAGTTTTCAAAATTCCACACAACACCTTAAAAAGTTCATTATGAGTTTTCCCTATACTCTTCTTCTTTTAGCCTATTGCACATGTTTTGTAGCTACAGCTGACTGATTTAAAAGTCAGAGGCGAGTGCTTGTTTCTGGATTTTATACAGCAAAATGTTGGGAGTGTTGGTCTGTGCACGACAAAATTACTTGGATGTGGTTACTAAGAAGGTTTAAATGTTTACAACCTACCCCAGCAGTAGGCCAGGTTGTAACAAAGGATATAGTCGAACAGGTTAAAAACTTTGCAGTGCACAAATAGTCTGTGAAGTGCTGACACGATCATTGCCGGTCTGGAGTTCAGTCCCTGCATGTGAGCTTGTCTCATGATCTTGTAACTTCTTTGAACAAAGATTATTTTTACCCATCGTGTCCACTAGGTGGCGATGACAGCCCAGAATGCGCTAATCAAGGACCATCAACATGAGTTCCGTCAGTTTTTTATAACTTAATGCACAATTTTAATCAAACAATACTGCTCCATTTCTTCACATATTTTTAAACTTCTCATTTTGTCCTTACTGTGGGGACTGTAAAGCAGCAAAGAAAGGATCATTGCCTAATAGGATGAAGTGCTTGCTTCCCTCCCCCAGTGAAACCAGTGTCTGTCCAATCCAGTTAAATAGTAATCTTGGGTGGGTTCCAGCCTGGAGCAGGTTTACCTGTTTACTCAGTTATTCCTGGAAGCTTTAACTGGTGTGTGTGTGGTACTGCACATAAGAAACTTAACACAGACCCTTTAAAGTCAGTTCACAGTTATTTAGGCTCTAAATAAATGTGTGCTTTAATACACAGTATTGTGTTGTTTAACAGCTAAAGATTTTCCAGTTTCATGACCCAGCTCGGGCCAATGACCCCAAACAAATCAAGGTGCAACAGTGGTTCAAAGTCCAGACCTCAATCTGACTGAAATGAAAGCTGTACATAAACCACAAATATCAACACTGTAAAGAAGAGTGGGCCAGAACTCCTCCACAACAATGTGATGGACAGATAAAGTCATACAGAAGATTAGTTGATGTTATTGCTGATAGAAGTGGTGCTACAAGCTACTGAATTGTTGGGTGTGCTTAGTTTTTCCACTGGACTGCATACACTGTAAATACCAATATACTGTCTGGGGAAGTAAGCCAGGATTGGTCGACAAAAGGCAGCACGGCTCAGTGGACGTCTGAGCCACACCGTTTGAGAACTGCAGAGAACTGGGCATGACTTTTGTGTTTTTTCATTAGGAAGCAGTGGTTAGCTGTAGTGTTATCAGAGTGAGGTCTCGGCTGCAGCACTAACAGTGGTTGTGTCAAGGTTTCACTGATTATTGAATGTGTAGTGTCAAGCTGACCATTTGCTTTGAAAATGGGTGGCTCATTAAACAAAACCAAAAATCTCAGAAGGAAAAAAAAAATTGTTATTTTAAAAGAATTTCACTGGTCTGGCCCACATGTGATGAAACAGGGCTGTGTGAAACAATCCTCATAAGTGTTTTAGCGTGGCCCAAGAGCAAAAAAAAAAAAAAAAAAAAGAGTCACAGGAGGTTTAAGTCAAAAGAAACGCAACTTTATTTAAGTGTAAACAAAGAAAACAACCCAAAAAAAAAAAAAAAACTGCATAGGAAATGTTTAAAGTCCACAGAGTGCAGAGAGAGCAACACGTGGCCGTTATCTTATAGTCTCCAATGCCTTATTTAGACTGAAGACCTGACATTTGCACTTCCATCCATTACAACGTGCGTGTGTGTGCGCACGTGTGTAAAAACACACACCGAGATTGAATTGATAACAACACACACTGCAGCGTGGATGAAAGCACCAGCAGCACCCATCTAAACTCAGCTGGCCACGCAGGCTCACCCCAGCTCTTGGACTGCGAGGAGGATACATTCAGTGGATTTCTGCACAGACGACACAGATGCAGCGCAAACACGCAGACACACGCACATGGCGCCCACTCGACACGCGACAACCAGCTGCTGGAAGAACAGGACACAGCTGACAGGACGAGCCGGCTCCCACCTCGGCCGGTGGTAACACCGATTTTCTGTGGTCTCTGCCGTGTCGTGTACCTGACACCAGCAGATGGCGCCGGCGAGTGAGCAGCAAGATGCCATTTAACCTTTTCTTCACAAAATACATTCTAAAAGGGCCAATGAGCATCAAGTGGTGTTAATAGTTGTACTTTTTGTTAAAGATAAAAATAAACAAAACAAAACTTGAACCAGAGGGGGAAAGAAAAATAAAATCATGGTACAAATTGAAAGCATTATTTTCAAATTGAGAAATTATTTGTTTTATAATATGCAAGTGGACACACAAAAAGAATCAGACTAGTACAGAGATCATAACAGTGGGGGGTGGGGAGAAAAAAGTCACTACATTATCACTACACGATTCAATGAGACACCTGCAGCACAGCGCTGCTGAGAACTACCTGAGTTTTGTCTTTTTCCTTTCTAAACACATCCCAACCCCTTTTTTTTTTCCTCGTTCTTTTCTTAAGCGTATACAATCATTTAAAAGCAGGTCTATGACCTCGCACACCTGGCTTTGCTTTGTTCTCTCCTGTTAAATTGTGGGAGGCCAGAAATAAAATGGTAGCACAAAGAAACAAACAAAAAAACAAAACAAAAAGCAACGCAGAGCAGGGCCGCATCCGACTGATCGTGTGCTCAGCGGCCATCCCTGCACGCTGTCGGGTTCGGATTCGAGAAGGGGAGGCCATTTTTTTAGTTTGTGCTGTTCCTCACACCTACTAAAAGGATTTCTCATCTTAAATTTGAGCAGGGAAGGTTTTTACATCACTTCAGCATGAAAGGACAGCATGCCTATACGCCCGCTCATATAAAGCATTTTAGAGGGAGTTGAGGAAAATTCATTACTAACGGTCGAGGGTCACGCCAGTCAAAACTCTGCCGGTTGTTTCTGTGGATTCAAAGTATGGCTACCCAAACAGTGGGTGCTTTGCAGAGCCTCTAGAGAACAGGAAATACAATCACAAAAGTCAACGGTTAATTCCATCCAACGCAATCCTAACACACGCTCGCGCGCTCAAACACACGCATCTTTGGGTATCCATTTTGGAAACACCACCCCAATAATCAGCTACCCACTCCATCTCAGTTTATCAACATCTATCTAAAGAGACATCAGTATAATACATAGACTTTTTAAAGCATGCAACAAAATTAAAAATCAAAATAAAAAGGTTTAAAATACATTTTTTTCCTCTTTAAGAGTGAAGACCTAAGGATCTTA